>NC_051861.1:84883739-85171633 GCF_015732765.1 Culex quinquefasciatus | reverse complement strand
ATGGTTTCACAAATAACAAAATACGGACAACACATGAACGCTGTCTGATGCCACCGTTGCTAGAATATGGCCACGACTCGTGGAACTGAAACCTCCAGCAATACTTCGTAAAGTTTGACGAACCTTGTCTCTACAAGATAGTGTAGCACATTTAAGTCGAGCACCAAGTGCGTTAACTGTGAAGGAAATCACACCAGCAATTACCGCAGATGCTTCGCATCTCCATCTCCTATTTGGAGGAGCTTAAGAAGATAACCTGAGCTGGTTCCAGCGAACATTTTAGCGTTCCCTTCCTGATGAGACGCTCGTTTGCCAGAGTTGTAGATAAAATTTTGCCTCTACTCAAAGGTTTATAATTTTCTTCATTCCTTTTTAGTCGCCTGGGCGTCAAAAATGGCGGCTGCTCTGTCTACCACAAGACGAACCGGGAAACCATGGTCGAGATCGGCGATTCCGTGCGTGGCAAGGACATCTACATCATCCAAACCGGAACTAAGTAAGAGCACACAGATTTCAGCCTCGTTCAATCCACTAACACTTCACTTCCTCAAGGGACGTCAACAACAACATCATGGAGCTGCTGATCATGGCGTACGCGTGCAAAACCTCGTCGGCCAAGTCGATCGTGGGCGTCATTCCGTACCTGCCGTACTCGAAGCAGTGCAAGATGCGCAAACGAGGCTGCATCGTGTCGAAGCTGCTGGCCCGGATGATGTGCACCTCGGGGCTGACCCACATCATCACGATGGATTTGCACCAGAAGGAGATTCAGGGCTTCTTCGACTGTCCGGTGGACAACCTGAGGGCGTCGCCGTTCTTGCTGCAGTACATCCAGGAGAGCATTCCGGACTACAGGAACTCAGTGATTGTGGCCCGCAATCCCGGGTCGGCCAAGAAGGCCACGAGCTATGCCGAGCGGTTGAGGCTGGGAATTGCCGTGATTCACGGTGAGCAGAAGGAGTCCGAGACGGACGAGGTCGACGGCAGGAACTCGCCTCCGACGTTGCCCAAGTCGCGCACAATGGACGTTTCCGGTGGAGTTCCGGTCCATCCGGCCAAGGAGAAGCCCCCGATCAACGTGGTCGGAGACGTTGGAGGTCGGATCGCCATCATGGTTGACGACCTGATCGACGATGTCCAGTCGTTTGTCGCGGCCGCCGAAGTCCTGAAGGAGAGGGGCGCGTACAAGATCTACGTAATGGCCACTCACGGTCTGCTCAGCCAGGACGCGCCCAGATTGATTGAGGACTCGGCGATTGACGAAGTGGTCGTCACGAATACCGTTCCGCACGAGATCCAGAAGATGCAGTGCCACAAGATCAAAACCGTCGACATCTCGGTGCTCATGTCCGAGGCCATCCGTCGCATCCACAACAAAGAATCGATGTCCTACCTGTTTAAGAATGTCACCCTGGAGGATTAGGTTGAACTGTTTTTCTTTTTTATTAAATATCTTTTAATTTGTCAATTCTCAATTGGAAAGCTAGCTGAAATTGTTGCGCGCCGAAAGCTGAATTGGAAACCAAACAACAATCGTGAAAGAATTTAGAAATTCATCAAAAAGGGCGCAAATATTCGCTGTAAGCATTTTTATGAAACAAAAAAATACACACAAAGAGTAAAAATTAAGGATAAAATCCTACAAAATTGCAGCAGCAAAAACAGCAGACCAAAATATTTTTGTATCTTACAAAGCAAAAGAAAATAGTATTTGTGATGGCACCTTTTTGGTATTTTTCAGTCAGTAAATATTCACACACGCGTGTGTGTGGTAAAGTCGCTTTCCAGTCAGTGCTTAGAGAAATAGTGTCCAGATACTACCAACTTATCCTGATTTTAAACCCTACATTCAACAGCAAAAACAGTTGGTTTATGAGTTCAGTACAAGCAAGCAAATTATCACACTGAGGTATATACAGAATGATTTCCTTCTTTTATAATCGTTAGAGCTAGAGCGGATGATGAATAAATATGAAATAATAAAATAAATGCTTATATTGAAATCTTTTTTCTTTTTTTTTCTAGATGGTATCATTACAAAATCACAATTATTTCTAACCCAAAACTAAAACCAAAAAAAAACTTCATCCACTTGTGTGGCTGGTGCCAAGGGTTTCAGAAATCATTCACTCATCGCCGAACGAATCTTCGCCAACTGAAGCGCACAATCACTCGCAAGCGAACACGACTCGTTAGCTGCCAGTGGCATGCTCAATCCCTTCACACAGCGATACAAATACTTCGTGAAATTATCTTCCAACTCCGCCCGTATCACAAACGAATATGCCCAGAGAGGAGAGATTCTAACAAAATTCGAGCGCGGCGCTCACTTGGCCGGCGCTACCAAAGTTAGCCGTAAATTTGTATTTGGCAAGGTGGAAATTGCTGTCAAATGTGTGTCTATGACGTTGTGTTCTCAATAAAATTGCTAAGTACTTTGATAACATTGATATCAAGCAGTTTTATTAATGATCCAAACAAAGCCGATCGCAAACTATTTTGAGTCTGCTTTGAGCGACATTCCGCAATCGGTCTCTTGGAGCCATTTGCTATACCTACTTGATTTGAATGAGAGGGAGAGCAAAGAGAGCTTTTTTTTAGTAGCGATTGGTATGCAAGTGACTGACAAACGGACTGACAAAGGAATACATCAGAGCAGTTTTGCGTCGGGTTTTACTTGTGCTCGTAAGCGAATGAGTCTTTTTGGAGCTATCAGGAATCTTGATGCTTAACCCACTTCTTACCAAAATTGGTATCATGGAAGATGAGACTGGATTTTATCCTATTTATTAGCTAGAAAAATAGAAATAGTACGGTTGGTGGACTTTTCGATTCAAAATGTTATCGTCAAACCAGAGAGAAGGGAAATAAATAATACTCTTTGGTCAAACTATATATCAAACTTCCAAAAACGGTTGAATGAAAAACTGCTTCAAACTTCACATTTTATGGATGATAAAATGCAAAGTTTCAAAATATTTCAAAATTGCTTTAAAGTGTGTGGTACAACTTGCGTTAACCAAACATTTACTTAAAATTCAATCACCTTTCGAAATTAACTAAACTGTCAACTGGATATGTCTAAGGCATAACTCGAGGAATAACTATTTGAATAACTATCATGAAGGGACAGGAATGTTGCTGTTGTTGTCGCCGGAAATATTGAACAGTAACGATAATACCTTGTATCGTTACTGTTAAATATTTCCGGCGACAACAACAGCAACATTCCGTCCCCCCCCCCCTCCCTCCCAAGATCTACAAACTGACATGGGTGGCGCCGTTGATGACCAATGACAGTTATTCTCGATTTTTTTGGTTGGTTTTTGCAAAGAGAAGTTAAAATAAACTAACATTTATGTGCATTAAACTCTAATGCATGTAATAAAGCACGAACAAGACATGATCAGAAAGGTGGAAGTAGGAAGTGCTGGTAAAGCAAGTGAAGTAAATCGACGATCAATGAGAGAGAATTGAGAGAAAAGATACCAGAAACTGTCATTTTTATTTCAATTTTCACTCTAGTATGCTTGTGCATTCAACGAAAAAATGAATTTTCTCTCGATTTTCTCCTCTATTGTCAACAAAACAGGAACTCATGATAAATATCACTAGTAAAACTGATAAATCGTAAAAGGTAAATCCCTACCGCTGTTTGGGATGATTGGAAGAATAAATAAACCACAACTCGACCAATTTAACACCGTTAAAAGTAAAGGAACTTAACGTTTATTTACAAACAACTTTCATCTTACAATCAACTGTACAATTAACGCTTACAAAAGATTTTTGGCTGCATCGCCCTCTCATCGTCGTCGTTCCTACAGTAAGTTACACAACACAACTCCCGCCTTTCCGGGCTTTCTCGACCTCCACGTACTCGTTACGTCTCTTAAATTCTAAATCACTGTTCCGAAAAGGGGAGGTGGAGGAGAAGGTTCACAACACGATATGAAACGATCGCTAAATTCTAACCTCTAAAGCTAAACTGTGTGTTTGTGGGTGTGTGTTTTTCGGGGCGTTTGTTCGCTTGGTCCTGAGTTTCTGTCTTTTCTGTCACCGCACGAAAACGTTCTTATTCTAGTTGCCTAGGCCTGGAAGCTCTTCCTCCGAATCTCCTGGATAGCCTTCTCCAGATGTTCCATGTCGTAAAATACTCGATACTCGAGCTCAGCTCCCTCGAACACGCTGCACACGGATGGTTTGGGGTTCAGGAAGAGCAGCATCTGGTTCCGGCTCTTGAAGTCCTTGATGAGCGTATCGATAACCTGGGCGGCGGTAAAGTCCGCACCGTAGATGTGCGTGCAGTCAATCACAACCGGCGTCTGGTTCTTGAGGCCGTGCTTGTTAATCAGGTTGCGCACAAAATCCGACGAGGGGAAGATTAGACTGCGATCGGGGGTCAGCATGAGGTACTTGATGCCACACGGTGTGATCAGCTGATCCATGTGGATTTTGGGCCGGGCAGCGTGGTACAGGATCGACAGGATGTTCAACCCGATTCCGACCAGGATGCCGTACTCGATGGGCAGGGCCAAACAGGCAATGAAACAGGACAATCCGGGGATCAAATCCGCCTTCTTGCTGCGCCACATGGGCTTGACGACACGCAACTCCACCATGAACACTACAGCGGCGATGATGATCGCCGCGAGGGCGGCCTTTGGGATGTAGAAGAAGTACGGCGTGAAGAAGAGCAGCGCCAGGATGACGATAATTCCGGTGTAGAGACCGCCGAAGGGCGTTCGGACACCGCTGGCATTGTTGACAGCACCGCGGGAGAGCGCTCCCGTGCCCGGGTAGCCCTGGACGAACGAATTGGCAATGTTGGAGACACCGATCGCGATAAGTTCCTGGGTGGCGTCCACCGATTTGCCGTCGGCTGGAATGGGAGAGAAGAAGTTGCAGTTAGTGGAGTAAATTGAGAATTACTGTGCAGAACTCACCAAATGCCTTGCAAATCGCAATATCCTCGAGTAGCGCAATCAACGGAATTACGATCAACATCGAGCCCAAGCTGCTGAACATATCGCCGAAGCTCTGCGCCTCCTGAAGCACCACTCCCGCCTCGTCCACCACTTCCGGAATCGAAAACGGCGGTGGCTGAACCGCTGGCAGTCCACTCGGCACGTCACCAATCATCTTGAAGGGAGGATCCTGGCCCTCGGTGTACATCGCAAAGCCGATCGCACCACAAACGATCACGATGATCGCGTTACGAGCGGTTCCGATGAGCCAGAGCGTTTTGTTGATGATCTTCTGGAGTGTGGTCTGCTGATCCGCGTCCGGAGGACCGACCTTAAGTCGCGGCAGAAGGCGCATAAGCAGCAGAACGACAATGCAGGTGAATCCCATAACGGCATCCCCAAGTTGGGTGTGGTGAATGTCCGCAAAGATCGACTTCCACTGCTGGACGAAGGTGTTACCCTTGGCGGTAATTCCGAGCAGATCTTTGACTTGAGAGCTGAGGATGATGAACGCCGCCGCCGAAGTGAACCCAGAGCTGACCGGTCCGGATACAAAGTCTATGAGGAATCCGAGTCCGAAAAGTCCCATCAACAGTTCAACGACACCGCTGAGGAAACAGAGCAGGACAGCCTTCTGCCAAACTCCTTGGGTGGCCTGGAACGTCAGCAGGGACGCGATCGCCGTCGGTCCCATCGGGACGTCCTTGCTCGAGCCAAGAAAGATGTACACGAAACAACCCAGGAACGAGCCGTACAAACCGTACTGCAACGAAAGTCACAATCATGAGCAACGTTCCTAACCTCAAAAAGCTTAACAGACTCACCGCCGCCGGAAGTCCCGCGATGCTGCTGTAGGCCAGCGCTTGTGGAATCACCGTCAGGCCGACGGTAAAGCCCGCCACCAGATCACCGACGAAGTCGTCCGTGTTGTACTTGGGCAGCCAGCTGAGCACGGGCACGCGCTTGTAGAGGATCTTCTTGCGGAACACCTGCTGGTACTTGCGTCGGCACCAGGGCCCGACCTCGCGCAGGTGGTCCATTGTGGACTTTTTGCCGTCGGATACTGGAAAGGGGCGAGATGGAAAGGCATTGATTAGATGGATGTACCAAAATTTGATAGAACAAGGTCATTTTGGGTCAATTCCTAAAGTGAAGTGATAGAAGCAAGGGCGTCTATACGAAGTGTCCCTACACCCGCTAAAAAATCATGCCAAGTTTTTGCAAACTGTAAAAACTACTCTTTTGTAATTGTAGTTGAGCTAATAAATGTAAAATTATTGTTTTGAGTCCATATGTTTTGCGTCGAGGTAAGATTGTCGTCAACTTCTTGTTTTCCAATTACTCACAAATAAACTCATTGCTTCCTCTGTACCCCGGAACGTCCTTGTGGATTGCAGGAATACTGAGCGACGCTTGCGAACCGCCCAAGCCATGGATGTTGTAAACCGCGGATTTCTGGATGTTTGGCTTGTCCAGCTGCGAGTCGCTCGATGTTCGTCTGCAAAATAGGCAAAAAAAGAAAGTGTCCCAAATTAGTAATTCTAGCTCTTAGCTGTAAGAATCGGGTCAACCTTCTTGGTAACCGAGAGTCACGTTTTTTTTTTATTTTTTTCATTTGTTTGAAATACTTTCAAGACAAATTATAGAGCTCACGAAAGCAACAAAAGATTTGCCGGTTCAAACCGCCCGATTCAAGACGGATGGTTCAGATGACGCGATAGCTGCTGCTTTCGAGGTCATTCCTAAGCTACGTCACCCGAGCTCGCATAAAAGGTGGTTGACCACTTCCTTTCCCCAGAAGCCAGAAAATCTCGCCCATTTTCATTCCGCCGAGTATGCTTTATGAGCTTGGCGTCGTCGTTTTTGTCATCGGAAATCGAAAGGAAAAATACTGTGTCAGAGAAAAAAAAGATGCTTGGTTTAAAATAGAACCAAGCCAAGACAAGTCGTCTCATATCGAAAAGTCTGCCTCTAGGGATGAGTACTGCAGGCAAGCGGACAGAACATCTGAGCGCGAGAATCTACACGTAATGACGTGATTGGTGGATTGTACCGAAATAACCTGCTTGGAGGGTGGAAGAGAGCAGGGAGAAGGAAATGAGCTTCAGCTGACAATGAAATGGGTTTTGCTGAAAGGTAGGACGATCAGCTGATCGAGGGGAGGAGAGATTTGAATAAATTAGCTGATGCTTAATAAAATAATTAAAATTTTCCGTTCAACCAGTCCCTAAGGTAGCTCGGAAAATAAAAGACGCATCGGTGCATCCAAGTTATTTTTGATAAATGGTCGTATTAATATAAGTAATTTAAATTAATTCTGAATAAATCTCTTTCAATTAGTTCTAAGCAGCAATGAAATAATCCAATAATTACATTATTCACTAGCAGAATTTGGATCAAATTTGGCATTAGACCTTTTTTTTTTTGGTTTGTGTTTGGCGATTAAGCTTGTCCCAATCGAATTAGGGTGTTCAAAAAAATTGTGTTTTTGACCACTTTCTTTAAAAAATATCATTTTTCAACAAAACAGGTTGAGTTGGTGATAACGTGGGCTTGTAGTGAAAAATACTAAGACATTTAAAAAACGTGGTTGAATATACTAACAGATTAAATGAAAACTTTGTTTGCTGATTTGAACGTTTTGGGGCACAAAGAAAAAAATATTTTGTCTATGCTTTTTCAAAATGTTTGACGTAACATATAAATAAATTGGGAATATCCATTTATAGAATTCTGAGATATGATTTTTTGAAAAGAAATTGTTGGATATCGGTATAAAATTCGAACTTAAAATACCGTGAATCTTTACCGAAATCCCGGGCAGACGGTAATAACAACATTCATGCCATTTAAATAACAAATACTGTTAAAATAACAGAAAGTGTTATGGAATCTTCCTGAAAAATCCATGTTTGCATAAGGATTTAATAACAGTTTATTTTATCATAACAAAATTTGTTATTGGTCTGACATTGGTTGAAAGCCGAAACAACTTGGGAATAACATATTTTGCTATGGAAGAATACCTCAAACTGTTATTGAGATGATCGGATTTGCTGTTAAAATAACAAAAAAATAATAACAGAGATTTGTTCGAATAATAACAAGAAATGTTCTAAGTCTGTTATTACAATAACAATCCAATAATACAAAGTTCATAACGACAAATAACAAATCTTGTTATAAATAAAATGATACGTTGTTGGTCTAGTTTTTTTCAAATACCAAAAAATGTTATTCCTAAGTTATCGCCGTCTGCTCGGGATGCCACTAAAAACCAAAATAATCACTTTTTTGGAAATTGCCCGAACTAGACCCATTTTTTTGTTTGGTTATTAGCGTTGTCCTATCCAAACTAGGGAGGTTTAAAAATGACGTACGATTTCACTAAAGAAAACTCATTTTTGTATTATTTTTTTTCGAAATTGTCCCTGATTTGGATAGAACAACGCTAATCACGGGTCTTATTATTTTGGGCAAGGAACTTACAAGCCAAATTTGAGCCAAATCGGAGTGCTTTTTATCTAAATTCGGCTGGTTTGAAGTGTACTCGCTGTTGTTTTACATCAGTGAATGTTGACATCATTTTTATCGTGTACAAAATGGGTAAATTTACTTTTTTTGTGTAATTACAATTATTCACATAAATTGAGGTAAATTCACTTCAGAAAAAAGTAATATTTAGGGGAACAGCATCTAATTCCAGCGTGCCTCTTATGTTGCCATATCAGCACTTTGACATTCAATTACAGCTCATTAAAAGCGTTTTGAACTTAAGTCGAATGATAAATAGCTCAATAAGAAGTGAGCAAGCAAGGTCCATCAAAAGTTTTGCAAAATTAGTTGTTTGAATAGTGAAAATCAGCAAATTGGATGGAGTTAGGAGCGAGTGCTTAAACATACAAGAATTTCCCCTACCAGATATTGTGTAGTGATTTTTTTAAATTGTAGACTTAATACCTCAACTTCCAAGCTTCATAAAAAGTGGGATTCCCCAGACAAATTTTCTCCATTTTTTCTCGAGCTTGGAAAATTAGGTGATAAATATTACTGTAGCTAAATCAAAAGCACACATTTTCCGTTATTTTAGGTTTTTTTAATGTTGTTTTTTTGTTAATTTACTCGACACGAAAAAAATGATACTCATTTCATGTAAACTTGAGATTCGACGTAAACGGTTGAATCACATGTAAAATCATGTTTTTACGTATAATTTGTGGCAAATTTATATCAAATTGCATTTAAATTTACATGTTAATTGACGTGTAGAAGTGTCACACCATAAATGACATTCGGAAAAAAATGTGTGTACTTAACTTAAATTTGTTAGAAATCAAGACTTATTTAGAAAATTAAAAAAAATCACAAATATATTGAATTAATTAAAAAGGAGATTTCCAATCTCTCCTGAAAACTTCATGAAGATATTTCACGATGAAAGTAAACAACAGATGATTTATGCTTGATTTTTTGCTGTGCGCAAAGCAAACCGTCAAACTTTCAGAACGTCTTTCTCGAAACACCGGATTAATTTACGGGTGCCACGATATCTCGAGATTAGATGGACCAAATTGAAAACTCCCAAGAGGTATCCCGTTTGCACAAAGAAGCCCAATTTGATTTTTTGAATACAAAATTAAAAAATGATGATTTGTTACATGAAAACCATAAACATATTTTTTTACATCTTTTTTTGAAAATGATTCTTCACCTTCACCTATATTTTGAGCTGATTTGGTCAAAGCAGTGTTGAGATATCGTGGCACGAGTTTTTTCAAACTACTAACTTCAAATAGTTTTTTATGCCCTGAACAAATATTCATAAAGTTTATATGTTCACTCATACCAACTCTTCATATTTTTACTGATCCCTTTATTACACAAAACTTTCAAAAGTGTTTGCCATTAATTTATCAGAATGAGCAAAATATAAATAAATATCAAAGAGTAAAAAACAAAATTATCCAGCACTTTCATTGTTATGAAAAAAAAGCCTTTATTAATATGTAGTTTTCACATTTGGGCTCGAAAAATAGTATATTCTTATTTTCTAATGACAATTGGTATGATCAGTGCTTCGTTCATAATCTTTTCTTCTTCCCCTATGGGTAATTCTCTACCAACTCACACGAAATCGGGAAAAGTTGCCCCGACCCCTCTTCGATTTGCGTGAAACTTTATCCTAAGGGGTAACTTTTGTGCCTGATCACGAATCCGAGGTCCTTTTTTTGATATCTCGTGACGGAGGGGCGGTACGACCCCTTCCATTTTTGAACATGCGAAAAAAGAGGTGTTTTTCAATAATTTGCAGCCTGAATGAGATAGAAATTTGGTGTCAAAGGGACTTTTATGTAAAATTAGACGCTCGATTTGATGGTGTACTCAGAATTCCGAAAAAACGTATTTTTCGTCGAAAAAAAACACAAAAAAGTTTTAAAAATTCTCCCATTTTCCGTTACTTGACTGTAAAAAAAATTGGAACATGCCATTTTATGGGAAATTTAATGTTTTTTTCGAATCTACATTGACCCAGAAAGGTAATTTTTTCATTTAGAACAAAATTTTTCATTTTAAAATTTCGTGTTTTTTTTTTCTAACTTTTCAGGGTTATTTTTTAGAGTGTAACGATATTCTACAAAGTTGTAGAGCAGACAATTACAAAAAAATTGATATATAGACATAAGGGGTTTGCTTAGAAACATCACGAGTTATCGCGATTTTACGAAAAAAAGTTTTGAAAAAGTTACTTTTTGCGTTTCTCTTTGTTTCGTCGTCGGTGTCTGTCGCGGGTGACCATGAACAGCCATGATCGAGGACGACCAACATTTTCAAAACTTTTTTTTCGTAAAATCGTGATAACTCGTGATGTTTATAAGCAAACCTCTTATGTCTATAGATCAAAATTTTTGTAATTGTCTGCTCTACATCATTGTTGAACATTGTTACACTCTAAAAAACAACCCTGCATAGTTAGAAAAAACACGAAATTTTAAAATGAAAAATGTTGTTCTAAAGGAAAAAATTACCCTTCTGGGTCAAGGTAGATTCGAAAAGCAAATTAAATTTCCCATAAAATGACATGTTCCAAATTTTTTTACAGTCAAGTAACGGGAAATGGGAGAGTTTTTAAAAACTTTTTTAGTGTTTTTTTTTTTCAATGAAAAATACGTTACTCTTTGACACCAAATGTCTATCTCATCACCGTTTCAGGCTGCAAATTATTGAAAAACACCTCTTTTTTCGCATGTTCAAAAATGGAAGGGGTCGTACCGCCCCTCCGTAACGAGATATCAAAAAACGGACCTCGGATTCGTGATCAGGGACAAAAGTTACCCCTTAGGACAAAGTTTCACGCAAATCGAAGAGGGGTCGGGGCAACTGCTGTGTGAGTTGGTGGAGAATTACCCCTATGCATTCGTTATCAATCATCTCCTTACTTAATCCAGAAATTTGACTTTAAGAGGCAGTATTTGTAGATTCTGCTCGGTTTGTTCTGGAGGTCGTATCGAGTTGCTCCGATTTGGATGAAACTTTCAGCGTTTGTTTGTCTATGCATGAGATGAACTCATGCCAGATATGAGCCCTCTACGACAAAGGGAAGTGGGGTAAAACGGGCATTGAAGTTTGAGGTCCAAAACACATGAAAATTCTTAAAATTGTTCGCATTTCCGTAAAACTTCATCAATTCCAATTCTCTTAGATGCATTCGAAAGGTCTTTTGAAGCCCTTCAAAATGTGCTATAGACATCCAGGATTGGTTTGACTTTTTCTCATAGCTTTTGCAAATTACTGTTAAAAATTAATTTTTTTAAAACCTTAATAACTTTTGGCAACAGCCTCCAACACCCATACTCCTATAGGTCAAAAGTTAGGGAATTTCATGGACTATAAGCCTACGGTATTAACTTTTTGGCCAATCGCAGTTTTTCTCATAGTTTTTCGATTTTTCTAGAACAAACATTTTACAACGTTAGTTTTTGCCCTGTAGACCAAGAAGACGGCACTTTTTGGTCTCAATTTTGTCATATTCGGAATCCTCGGTCAATTTCACGTAAGTTAGAAGTATTGGAGTTGTAATTTTGATTTAAAAAATAATTAAATAAAACATTTTTGAAAAAAGAAATAGATCTTATTTACCCTATGATCAATACGTCAAATGCTGTATCAAGTAGGCGAAAACTTGTTTTACCCCTAATCCGACAAAATTCTAAATAATATTTTATTTGATTCTAAATGGCATTTTTTCCAATCAAATTCAAAATTCCAACACCTCAATATAATGTAAAATTTTCTGAGGATTCCGAATATGTCAAAATTGAGACCAAAAAGTGCCGCTATGGAGGCCTACAGAGCAAAAACTAACGTTGTAAAATGTTTGTTCTAGAAAAATCGAAAAACTATGAGAAAAACTGCGATTGGCCAAAAAGTTAATACCGTAGGCTTATAGTCCATGAAATTCCCTAACTTTTGACCTATAGGAGTATGGGTGTTGGAGGCTGTTGCCAAAAGTTATTAAGGTTTTAAAAAAATCAATTTTTAACAGTAATTTGCAAAAGCTATGAGAAAAAGTCAAACCAATCCTGGATGTCTATAGCACATTTTGAAGGGCTTCAAAGACCTTTCGAATGCATCTAAGAGAGTTGGAATTGATGAAGTTTTACGGAAATGCGAGCAATTTTAAGATTTTTCATGTGTTTTGGACCTCAAACTTCAATGCCCGTTTTACCCCACTTCCCTTTGTCGTAGAGGGCTCATATTTGGCATGAGTTCATCTCATGCATAGACTAACAAACGCTGAAAGTTTCATCCAAATCGGAGCACCTCGATACGACCTGTTTCACATCGGTGAAAAACTCGCTCTTAAGTAAATCATTTAGAGCTCATTTGTTTTTCATTAGACTAACTTTTTTTTCTATTTTCGATCAAAAAGGTCACATTAACACAATATTTATAAAACATTAGAATTTGAATGGATCACGAGTTCAAGAAAAACGTACAAATTTTGTGCTGCAATAATAAGCTCTTTTAGTGTCGTAATAAGAGGCAAATTAAAAATCTTGAGCAAATGGCACGCCAACAGGGTGTGCCTCAAGGTTAAGGCGAAGGTTCAATTTATGACAGGATTTCCTGTCAAATAATCTGATATTCTTGGCAACAGACCATACATCAAACTAATTGGACAAGTGCTGTGACCCAAATTCAACAAGCTAATGCGGTTTCGAGAAAAATCCCTCAAGTGTCAACAAGTGATTGAGAATTTCTGGAATCTGCCGTCGGATGCCAATGACACACATTTGCCGTTTTATCAGTTTGATGAGCGCCAATGACACACGCGTAGAGTACAATCCCCCTCACCGTGTGATAGCCTCCAACAGCGATTCACCTGGCGTAAACAACTACATACTATCTATGACTTAACCGCGGAGGACATCGTAGGCGAATGGCCGAACTAAGCCCACCCTGGAAGGTCACACTTGGTGGCAGCAGGTGCTAGGAAATTAATTTTTAATATTTTGGAAAGATCCTAACTAAAACACGAAAAATTTCATATTTGGCGCCAACATTTGAAAAAAAAAAGTATTTGATTCATGTCAGACATTTTGATAACGACCAGGAACAAATCAAAAACCAGGGAGAGAATCCATTGACGACTTGGTATAGGAAAATTACCTTATCACACATTTAAACGGTGACGATAGCCATCATCGACATGCGACGACTCGACTTGACAATAATGGGCATTATGCCAGTTTCGTGTGTTACCTTGTCAGGGTATAAATTGATTTTGATTGATTCGTGGGGCAGTCGTCACTTATTTCGTAGTCAAATGCACGCTTTTTTGCGGAGGAAAATGTAATCTTTCAGTGATGTCTTGTTGCTTGTGCTAATTTAAAAACGGGACATCTTTTTGATTTTTCCTACTGGCTCTAAACTTCAATTGAAGAAAATCGTCTAAATGAGAGAGAAGAAAGGGCTCTTTTTCTTTGAATCAATCATCATCAAAAAGCCACATCTCTCTTTTGTCTGTTGAATTCACATATGGAATGAAAAAATCAGTTATTAATATTTGAAAACTTAAAGATTACTAAAACACGCATAATTAGTAATTTTTACTAAATTACATGGAATACAACGATCTTTTAACTCTCTCAGCTATGAATTTCGCTGAGACCGGAAAGCATCGTACGGTGCCCTTTGCTAGAGAGATAAAAATAAATGCCTGTCTCTTTTGAAACAATTTTCATTCGCGTGTCTTTTCACTACTGCCTCAGCGGTGGCGGCTTTATACTGAAGATCAAGTTCATGACAATTAATGTCCCGAGAAAAATGTACAACGTAACGGGACAACATTGTGAGAAGAAGCTTCCTGGGAAGCTGTGATGACTTGCCATTTTTTACCCTGACGAAAATTTTGAAGAATTAATCAAAAATTAACATGAATGCAATGTTACCAACATGATAAGAGACCAGAAACTTTTTCATTTCTCGATTTCTCAACTTCTTAACATTTGTTCTAGAAATCGACTCGAAATTCGCTCGCCTGATGCTGATAAGACTCGCGCCACCACAGGTGATGAAAACGTGCTTCTTGGCAACACAACTGCCAAAAGTGAGCTCCGCTGATTTATTCTACACTTATATGACCCCCTTATAAAACGATTTCCGTTGGTTGTTCTTCTTCTTTGAAAAAATGACTCAAAAATTGCCCTTTGTTTATCTCTACTGGCCTTATCAGGACCAAAATTTTGTTTTTTTTTGCACATCTTTCATTTTACAAGGCGCCATTGCAGCATCAATTAAGATTAGGTTCGGTCAGGTACTTTTCAAAATTAAAGCAAGAAAAATAAATGACACGTAAAATCAACAACAAGACAGCACGCGAATCCTGGAGGTGCTTATCGCATTTTTTTTCGGGGGTGTGTATTAGACTGGCTCGGCGTTATACGGAAAATTTAAAAAATGATCAAATCATGCCAGAACAAAGTTTTTTGATGCCTGAAACGTGTTTTTTGCTCGGAAATCACGTTTTATACCAGTTTTGGGGACGCTGTATCTTTTGATACACGGAGAAAAAGGAGTTCATAAAAATGGGAACCTCGAACAAAGTGTTCAAATCCCATGGTACGATTTTTAAAAACGTACCATGAATTTTGAACACTTTGTTCGTGGTTCCCATTTTCATGAACGCTTGTTCACGATTTAAAGAACTCTTTTTTCTCCGTGTAGGAGCAAGATAGCACAATACTTTCTTCGATAAATAAAGTTTTAGAGATTTTTTCAATTTTTACGCTATTGTGTTGGTAATATGAAAAATCAAAATGTAAAAAAGAGGTTTTTTCCATACTAATTTCCATACAAAATTGAAATGCAATGCACAAAGCAATCGAATAAAACATGTTCTGAAAAATCGACCATCTAGAGCCATCCTAGTGTGTATAATGCGTTATGTTTGTAGTCAGCTTTGCATTTTATCACACAATAATCTGAATCAGTTGGGATTTAAAAAATAAAGCCAACCCTATCACAAATATTGAGCACTTAAGTGTTACTTTAGCGATTTCAAGTCAACCCAGTAGGAACCAGATGAAAGGTGCTGTGTGGCCAAACAATAGGGTGCTCAAAAATGGGTCAATTACTTAGAGTAATTAAAAAAAAAAGACCATATCTCCCGAACGGCTGAACCTATTTTAGCTCGCCATGTTTAACTAGGCTTTTAATGAAAAATACAATGACATTTTACTTGTTTAATGATTTGAAGGACCCCAATCGCAAAATCGCTCTTATACCTTGTTTTGAAACCAGATTTCAGATACTTACTTTGATGAAAATCCTTCCGGAATTCAAGAAGAGAACAACCGACATATTTGTCACTGTCGTGCTATCTTATCGTGTGTCGATTTTGAGCCAAATTGAATTAAGAACGCAATTTTATACAGCTCTGAATGCCTAACTTTTTGAGCTTCACAGGTCCCCAAAAATTCGATTTCAATCCTGAGATATCCAATAAAAACCGAAAAAGCTCCGTGCATTTTTGTCACTTTTAATATGAAGGAAGTTTCAATCTTGCCGTGCTTGTTTGACACAGCTTGAAAATTGATGTAAGTGCGACAATTGCCGAAAAGTATTTCAGGTCAGAACGCGTTTGACACAAGTATAAGCTCGACTACCGTAAACAATTGTAATTATAACTCGGGATTACAGCAACCAAATTCAACCAAACTTCAGGACAATGCACAGAATGATCAACCAAACAAAACGTGTTTGTTATTATTTAAATTATGTGCCCTATTTGTTTGTTTATTCAAGGTCAAACATTTAAACGCTTTTTCTCTAAACGTCAAAAAGCGACGTACGGCAAGTTAGCGTCGATGTGCTGATTCATTTTGGTGCAGATATTTGTTAAACTGAATGAGATAAGGAAAATGCTCGTTATAACCCACTAAAAACGTTAAAAAATCTGTCGGATTTGGTCATAATCATCTTTTTTCAAATCTCGACTTTGATAGAACAAGTTTTTTAAAAAATCCGGGTTTTGATGTAAACAATGGATTTTAAAATTTTTAATTTTTTGTACGCTCTATTCAACTAGTGGGTCAAGACGAACAATGCATGAAACAACATGTTAATTTGCTAACAATTGAACTGTTATCACTTGAATACATAGCAAAAAATCTGATGGTAAAATCGCATGCAAAAGCTGCACATCACCTTCGTCAAAATAAACACGTAATATTACACACTGCATGTACAGTTTTTGCAAACACAAAAAAAGTTGCAACTGACGGGATTTAAACCAAGCACCAACAGCAAGGACTGGCGCCTTAGCCCACTCGGCCATCAGACCGATGTAAAGCTGTTAGGATAAACGCATATATGAGCTTGACATTTCGGTCAAGTAGGTTTCCCATACTGATGGGCTACATATTTCAGGGTGTAAAATCACATAAAATTGCATAAAATAATGCAATATTTATTTTACACCGAGGCCTTTTACACGCAGCTGGATTACTACTTTTTTAGCTGTGTACATTAGATTAGAATTAATTTTAGATTACATAATAATATTATACTTAAAAATTTGATCATTTTTACAAAAAAAAAGAATTACTTAGATGATAAACAGTAAGTATTCATAATATCGCTAAATTTAGCTTGGACAATTTTTTAAACAATTGCGTATCACTTTTTAATTACTTTTATGTATTTATTTACTAATAAAATATGTTGTTGCAGCAATTCGTATTTTTTCCATACTAAAAATCCATATGGTACACTTGCCCCACCTGAACAAGATTTTTTAAAGATCTCAACAAAAATAACCTAAAATTAAATCAACTTTATAATAGGTGCATGTAAATAGCCTTTTGATAAAATGAGCCTTAAAACGAACCCGAAGCCTTGTTTTGTACATTAAACAAAGTAAGAAAACAAAGGTTTTGAAAAAACTTCATACAATCTTATGCCCAGTGACGTTTACGTCGTTTTGGCGGTTATGTGGTAGTAAAATCAACTAATTGCATTGCTAGCAACAATTCTTCATACTGGAAATAATCAAAATTGTCTCACCTTCCTCTACACCTTCCTACAAAGCATTATAGAGCGAAGATCAACTTTGCTTTGAACTGATTGACGGCTTCGTCTCAAGTTTACGAATAACAAATTATTCCAACAGTTCTCATAGTTTTGAAGATACTGAAATACCGAGAATATCATCGATTCAAAATTGTGTGCCACATGGGTAGCACATGTGTTTATTTATTTTTATTTATTTACAAGGTCTCAGCAACCGTACGCCAGGTCAACAATGCCTAAAAAAATAGTTGTAGAAAATTTAATCAGCGTTGCAAATTTCGAGTTAACTTTCAATAGGTTCTAAGCGCCATTTGTAAACAATGCCGGATTTTAGTCAATTATTGTTCAATTTAGGAATCATCAACTTTAAAAATGCTTTAGACGGTTCACATACACGTCTTTTAAATTCTCTTTACCGGAAAATAATAAAAAAAAATTATCTAAAATTCCCAAAGGTACTTTATGATTGCAACTTCAGTTTTGCTTCCTAAAATGATTTATGAAAGCTTTTGAGAGTGAATTTTCGATTTTTGCCTTCCTCACTGAGGAAAAGTTTTAAAATCACTCGAAAATTTAACTTCTTAAAAACACCTACTAGATATACCTTCACGTATACAAATCGACTCAGAATCATTTTCTGATATATGATTTTTTCCACCCGATTATCTCAGAACTGGCTGAATAGATGTTGGCCGGGTTTTCCTTATTCTGTCCGTTTTGGGGTTCCATAGGACCCTATTAAAAATAATTAAGTTTAGTGAAACATTTTGAAAGTTATGCTAAGAAAATGATTCTTGTAAATTCAAAAAAAAGGTGAAAACCACGGTGCTTTTTGAGATGATACTTCAATTTTCCAATAGGTGGCAGTTGGGTGGCAGAACTGAACTCTAGAGCAGGAAAAAAAACTCGGGATTTCCCGAAAAAAAAATCCCGTTTCCCGGGAAATTCCCGAAATTCAAGCGAAAGTATACATTTTCTTAAGTTTTTGGAACTATTTTTTGAAAATGCACTGAAAAAATAATAAATGAACAAACTCAACATGATTTTGTTCAATTAAATGTATTGTTTGGTTTATAAATAATTAATCAGATTATCAGAAATTATGATAACAGAATTATGTCTGATAATATTAAATTTTGAAGCAACTGAAAAAAGATCTTGCTAAATGAGTATCAAATTATCACAATTTGGTAAGCTTTTAACTCTTGTAGCCCCAAGGGGGTCAAAAAAGTTGGAAATGCATTTTCACCGGCTCATACAACCCTTGGAAAAAAGTTGGAAATGCCTTTTTTATTATAACTTAAGGTAGACGCATCTGTTTTGGATCTACCTTTTTGGAGGTGATTCTTGACATTCTTCCGGATCGAATGCAACAAGAATCATCCAAATTGGTTGAGTTTTCGCCGAGATACAGCCGGTTGAAGTTGCATTTCCAACTTTTTTGACCCCCTTGGTGCTTCGCGTAAGTTTTGACCCCGTTGGTGCTACAAGTGTTAACAGATTGATATTATTTCATCAAAACAATATTAACTACATACCTCCAAATTAAAATTGAGATTTTTTCTTACGTTTTTGTTTACCAAGATCAATTGAGATGAAAATCTATTTTTTGCAAAAGAATTAATTCAATTGGTTAAATACAAGGTACTACACAGAAAAAAAAATCATGGTAATATTACATCTGGGAAGGGGTACATCTTTTATGTCAGAAAAAAGGTGTAATTTTACCTCTGGAAGTGTGTAATTTTACCACTTTTCTGGTGTAATGTCACTTTTTAAGTCTAAATTGAGGTAAAATTACATCATAAAAGAGGTAATATTTAACCTTACAAAATTTACATTATTTTTTTTTTCTGTGTAAAGAAATTACAATTTGAAGTAAATGAATTATGGAGCACTGGTGCAACTACAGGTGTTAGAGGGTTAAATGTGAAAAAATAGAAGACTTTTTGTGGAATGATGTTGGTTTATCGTATAATTTAAATCATGTTGCATAATAATTCAGAAAAATCATTGAAAAATTACTTTCTATTGTTTGTTCTCAAAAAATGCAAAAATATATTTAAAGCTTCCTTCAAATATTTAAAAACATTGGGTTGTTTGGAGTAATAATAACATAATTTCTGAACGTTTTTTTTTCTCATTTCAATAAACTGGTCACAGAGGCTCTCTCATGATAAAATACCAAAATACACTTTTATCAACTAAACATCAAAAAATCAAAAGGGGTAAAGTGTGTAAAGATTTTGTAAAAAAAAGTTACAGATTTTCGAATATTTGCATAGCACTTTTCTATTCAAAGACTCCACATTTTTATGGAAACTTGTATGAAATAACCAATGATGCAAAATGGCTTATTTGGACCTAAGGAATTGATTGTAAAATTTTCATTCAAATCAAAATATACAATACAACTAAAAAAATTATTTGAGAATCTAGAGACATGCTCAGTTTTAATATGAGGTTTTTCAGTTAAAAATTTCAAAAGGTAAACATTGTACAAATTAAAAAATACAAATTTTCATATTAATAAGTTTATCTGTCTTCTTACTATTGAATACTTAAATTTTGTTTTCGATTTCTTATAAATTCAAAATATTTTAAAAATTGCGTAAGGCCGTTGCAAATATTTTTCAAAGTTATTGTGGCCCCCCCCCCCCCTTCAAAATTGGTCTGAAAAATCAAGGGGCAAAAAAAACATTTTCCAAAAAATTCTTTGGTCAGAAAGACTTTGGTCAGAGTTGAGGGACATAAACCTCAAAAAAAATTTGCATCGGCCTTAAATGATGAAAAAACGCCCATTTTTCACTTCCAACCGAGTATTTACATTCATCACAAACAAAAATGGTAATGAAATCACACATTGGCTGAAGATTCATCAACAACAATTTGCTGGACAAATATTCTGGCAAGACGAGGTTTCGGGGTGTGGCAGTTATTAAAATATTTTTAATACATTGAAACACAATTTTGATGATATTTTTTTATTGATTTTAAAAAGAATAAATTTGTTATAGATTAAAAAAAGACATAAACAAATGCAATGCCTTTCTTTAGCAAGAAAGGCAAAACAGAAAAAAAAATCGAAAGTTGCTTCAACAATTGGCTTTATATCAAAGTTAGCAGCAAAATCTTAATCTCAAAATATTATCGTTGTTAGACACATATCAGGCTAGTATAATCTTTGAATGCAGCTAAATTTTGAACCAGTTGTGAAAAAACGTCATTACATAATGCCACAGCAGGCAACGCGAACATCATCCCCCTAAAAACAAATTGAGACATTTTCACTTCTCCTCCCCATGCTGTTGTTTACAACTTGCACGTTTTCCCCTTAAGGCGCACATCTCCTCTTTATTTGCGCACTGATAACGGACATTTCCCACATCTTCACTACCATCAGCCTCTCACCTTATCTCAATCCGAGGAATCTTCAAATCCATCTTCGCGCCGCCACCTGAATTACGCGCCACAAATAGTAGTTGAACCAACTATCTAGGCGCTCTCCCGCCCGCGGTATCTTTAACGTTCCCAGACCAAACGATCCCTAGCGGCGATCGCAACGATCCGCGACCCAAACCCCGACTAAATCTAAGCCACAAATTTCCGTTGCAACATCCATCCGAACGGTCATGTTCCGTTTTTGGCAGCAAAAACCAACCAACACATGGCCAAAAAACTAGACACTAGGACTAGGAAAATTTCGCGATGCTCTCAAGTGGGAAATTTGACTTGGTGATGCTCGCTTGCCGCAAATGTCGCGTTTGTCACAAAAAGAGCACAAACAGCATAAAAGTAATTTTTACGTAACATCTTGATACGTCAAAATTGATAATCGTCACAACAGAACATAACCTCAACGAATTGTTTTCCTGTCCTACAGCAAAGAATTAGCAAGCGGAGCAAGTTCATGGGCGTCCGTTCACTGTCTGCAGCTGTTCGCCGAAAAGGGCCATCACAAATGGGCCGTAGTTGGTTCCCCAACGGTAGCCAAGTCTGATGGTTGGCTGTGGTGGTGGGCCACAAACTTCTTGGATCACTGTCAAGTTCAAGATGAGTCGAAAATCTTGGCATGCGACGCGACGCCAACCGTCCCAGACCCTTTCTGCTAAGGTTAGCATAGTTTTTTTTATTTGTAGAATTTAATGAAGTTTGATTTTCTTCAATTCAAGTTTCCAACAAATCTTCAAAGTTCTAACCATTCTTCAAATCTCCTGGTTGGCATCACCATTTGCACTAATCACCAGTTAGGCGTCATCCACAAAGTATGTCACGCTAAAATCGGCCAAAATTAACCCCCCCTCCCCCCTATGTCACACTTTGTCACGCTGGCTCTGACCCCCCCTCGAAAAGTACGTCACGTTTGGTCGGACCCCCTCCCCACTATTTTGTTTTTTTTACAATTTTATCATGATTTTTAAAAAGGATTATTTTTGAATTCGGAATTTAATTGAAAATGTTTTTAATTTATACAGGTTGCCTTTGGATTTGTTTATTTTGTTCATTATTTTAATGATAGAAATCACCATCACCATCAGACCGATTCTTAGCGAAGCTTCACAAAAATGCCACATTTTTTAATTTTCAATGTGATTTTTCAAATGAAAGATTTCATTTTTATTATGATTAAATAATTGAAATGTGCTTTAATTGCGTTTTCTTACCTCAAAAGCCAAAAATATTGGCCAAATGAAGTCTGCAAGCCATTGAACGGGAGAGGATTTTTTCATAAATCTGCTCCTCCTCCGAAAAGAAATGGCTGGCAAAATCTCAAATTTGAACCAATTCTATCAGTTTAAGGAGCAAAAGATTCGTTTTTCATTTCGTGATAATGTGTAGAAAAGCAAAAGTCTAAAAAATCAAACTGGCCCTTTTAAAAGACCAGTTTTACGATGTTGTCCCGTCACGCTACATTTTCATTTCAGGGGAAGCACAGGTACTATATGGTTCATTCTACATGACATTTTTTTGTAGGAAAATTAATTATCTTCCCAAATATGTTTTAACATTGGGGGGTTTCTTCTTTTATTTTGCCACTACACTCAAACCCCGATGGTTTGACACCAACTGTTGTCAAACGAACGGGGTCACTTTTTAGTTTGACACCGCTTTTACACAGAGTTCACACACACTACTAAACGTTTATTTTGGTAGTGTGCGTGAGCGCCGTGTAAAAAGTGACAGTTCGTCACTTTTTAGTTTGACTTTGACCAACCAACGGGGTACAAACTAAAAAAGTGTCAAACGAAAAAGTGACCAACCACCACGGGGTTGGGCACATGGTTGATCCGTAGCGCCTTGGATTAACTTCCGTAAATATTTGGTAAATATCGTAAATATTATTCACCTGCACGATGTTCGTAACGAAATTTTGTTCAGTGTGGATAATGACAGTTCAGAACTGTCACTTGTTTGTTTCTTTCGTTTTCAAACTGTCACCGCTCCAATAAATTTATTTTTCCAGCTTAAGGAATTTTTTGTTACCTGCGGAATTTCCGGTGTCCTACGAAGATTGCGACAGCGGGACCAGAAACGACAGCACTTTCACTCAAGAAGCGAATGCGGCTTGGGTCGGAATTGGTTGATGACGGCAGGAACACCGAGTACGTCATGATGGAGTATGGTGTCGCCGGATCGAGTCTAAAGATAAGACTCCCGCGACCTCGTCTGGTTCCAGCCGGTGGCGGTGTTTGTCCGCAGCGGGCGAAAAAAAATTCTCCGCGGAAAGTGACATGACTTTAGTGGAGGCGTTCCGACCGGACGTTTCCTTGCCGCTGTTTGATGGCGATACCGACGGGGAGAGTTAGAAGAAGCGCAAGCAGAGGTCAAAGGAATGGAGCGAGACGTTTGTGGAGCACCTCCGGAAGTCGGGAAAGCTAAAGGGCGGTTCTGTGTTGGCCCCGATCGTGGGTGGTCGGAGGACGGTCGTTTTCCCCACCCACTGCATCAACTCCGAGAAGCAAAACTTTGTCATCCAGCTGTCATCGTTCAATGCACATGGTCAGACAAATGACAAATTCGGCAAATAATTTGCGGTGCAACCGTACGCAACGCAACGCGTTGTCGCATGGGGGGAAAAGGAAGAGGAGGGGTCGATATTGTTTATTTGTCATCATATTTAACAATACAAAAATATAATTAAGGCTGAAACCACAAAATTTAATAAAAAGAAAATCCAAGGCGACTACGAAGTTCGTCTCTCGTCGAACTCCAAGATAAGGGGTGAGGCTAGAGGTGATGATACCAAATTAGGTCAAATAAGTTCTAACATGCATATGCAACAGCTAGATGCGTCTGCAGCGTAGACGCGTGCAGGAAGTAATCGGTGGCGACTTTTCCTTGGCCAGTGCGAACGCGTCACGTACGAGCTTGGCACTGTCTCCGATGAACATTTGCACCAGCTGCGGGCCGGCCAACTTCAGGAAGGTCGATTTTGTTTGCGTATTCTCTTCGGCGGATGAATTTCCAGGTTCTTGAACGTGTACTTTGCGTCATCGGCAGCACGACGGCCTCAATCAGATTTGCTTGTCCAACCGGCCAATGTCCTTGTACTGCTCGGTTTCCCGTTCGTCCACCTCCATCGCCTTGACGCACGCTTTATACTCAGCCGGAAGTGTCTCTAGGATTAGATACAAATCCTTGTTCACGCCGCCCACCAAATCGCCCGTTTTTAGCTTCTCCGGATCAACCAGGCCAATCACGGGCAAAAAGTGCGTCTGCCGCGTTGAAGTCTTGATGACGGCGCGCTTGCCCTTCCGCTGGGAGTCCAGCACCACCACCGCCGCCTCGTATTCCTCCGTCTCCTGCGGGTCTACAACCAGCAGCTCGATCGACTTGTCCTCCAGGATTACCATCTCGCTTGCTGGCTAGCATACTGAGTCCGGAACACGCACTTATTTCAACACAAAACAATGGAAAATCCGGCTTTACTACGACGAAGCTGCTGACCCTAGAAATTGCCGGATGATAATAGAGCGCCAGCGGCCGAGAAAAGCAACTGAATCTCAGCTGCATGGGAACTAACGTAGCTTCAACTCCGTCCCGATTACTCCCCGGAATTCTACCCAGCCTTGCGACCCAAAACAATTGGCCGGAGAACAGTAAGAACCAAGAGATTTGTTTTGTTTTGTAAACAATCAGCAGTGAGCGCTTTTGCGATGACAGCTGTGAAAAAACACTGAAATAAAATTCATAGAGGAATCGTGTATGCACGTAAATATGGTAAATATGGATGCACATACGGATCAACTTATGAAATAAATGCAATATATTTGGAGTGACCACCTCGTGCCAACCACCGGGAGTTGAGTGTACAGCCAAAACGCTGAAAAAAACTTGGGGTTTTTTTAAAAGTAGCCGAAGAATCTGTCATTCAACTTTTTTTAAGCATATTAAATCTGCCATCAAAAACTCTGTTCCTTAAAGCCTTGAATCGTGTTTGATTTATGAGTAAAGTTTATCAAACATTAAACTTTTGAAGCTATATTTAAAAATGAATTTCAGTGTTAAAGAAATTGTCTAGCGTGACGTCACAGTTTCACGTACCCCCCCTATCCCCCTTGTCACACTTTGTCACACTTGCGACAACCCCCCCTCCCCCCCTGGAGCGTGACGTACTTTATGGATGATGCCTTAGGGAGGGGAAACGTTTCAAAATCTCTAGTTTTTTAACATACCGACGTGTCTGCCTGCAAGCCTGTTGAACGTGGAGGTGTGCGAGCACATGAATGAAAATAAGTCATTCGTACGAATCGTACGTCATTTGGTCAGCCAGGTTGGAATTTTCGCACTGCGTGGCCATATGTCCGGCGGGATGACGATACGGGAGAATGTTCAAGAAGATTAGGAAGTTTGCGCAGGCGAGAAAAAAAAAACAAATCATTGTCACATAAGATTGTTGGAAAATGTGATGCTTCGTACATGATGCCTCTATCTCAGCGAATTTGGCAAAGTTTTATCTTTTTTCCAAGATATTACACATTTTGAGGTAGGTTGTGGGGTTCATGTAAACATTGCAGAGCCATAAATGAAATTTTGTTGTTTTTATCTAGAGTTAGCTCATAAACATCGTTTATCTTGTAGCTTCTACACTAAATAAACAGTGATGTTTTCATCAAATAAACAGGCTTAATTAATTGTTAACTTTTCTACAGGATAACAGTTTTTGGAAAGGTTCTGACATTTAGTATACCTTTGTTTTCTTTCTCATTTTTAAATTGAAAAATATTGTGCATAGCTTAATGGAACTATTATGATTCAATATCAAATCATAATTTTAAAATGTCTTCGAATATATTTTTTAATAACTAATTAATTGGTTTTCCCGAAAGATTAAAGTTAAAAAATTCAAAAAAACATTTTATGTTTTCATACGACTTTTTCAAATGTTATGCTAGATTTTTGAAACCAAATACTTTTTTTCCAAATAGCCAAACTATTTACCTTTCTTTTGCTTCTAAGACGGCTAAAATCGGATAAAATGACGCGGAGATATGATTTTTTGAAAAAAGTAAATTTTGACGAAAATTGCCATTTTTGTTAACCACCCTAGCATGATGTGGGTCACCCTAATGGCCAAACAAAAAAATACGGGTCTAATTACTTTAGCCAAGGAACCCCAAGAAAAATTTTGAACCCGATCGGAGAACTTTTTTTCGGTTTAGGCTCTTTTCAAGTGGACTTGCTGAATAGTTATGCTACTTTTACAATTGAGCAACTCTCTACGAAATCGGCCGATTTCGACCATTTTTATTTTTTGTATTTTTTGATTTGACTCAAACTTTGTGGGGGCCTTCCCTATGACCAAATAAGCTATTTTGTGTCATTGGTTCACCCATACAAGTCTCCATACAATTTTGGCTGCTGTCCATACAAAAATGGTATGTAAATATTCAAACAGCTGTAACTTTTGAGTGAATTTTCTGATCAATTTGGTGTCTTCGGCAAAGTTGTAGGTATTGTTGAGGACAATTGAGAAAAAAATAGGTACACGGAAAAAAAAATTTGCAGATTTTTTAATCAACTTTTTTTTCACAAAAACTCAATTTCCCAAAATACGTATTTTTTGATTTTCGAGATTTTTTGATATGTTTTAGGGGACTAAAATCCGCAACTTTTGAGCTATCGAAAAACATGGTCAAAAAATCTGCCGCCAAGTTATGAATTTTTGAAAAATAGTGATTTCAGAAGCAAGGCCTACTAATTACATGATGTTGCAAGCATATGTCTTAATAGTCAAGGTGTGGCTTTCTTATAGTAGTTTTGGCCGCTGAATCCGAATCTGAAATCAAATTTCGTGTAAACAGCGATGTTTTGGAGCTAAACCCTTTTAGAATGTTATTTGCGTGTTCAAATCGCTGCAATTTAAATTGCTTGCAAGTTCGGTCATCTTTTTTCGGTTTTCGTTCCACTTTGATTTTTTTTATGGTTCTGATTTTGTGAGGCAATTCGGAAACCGCATATTGGATTTATTTAAAAACAATACCAGAGAAAATTTTAGGCAATGTGGCTACACTTGGATAAATTTGTTTGGAAAATTGCATTAAAATAAGTTCTAGAAGACATTTCATATAAAATATATGTAATAACCATCAAAAAATTGCTCTAGAACTTTTAGTTTTCTCTATTTATTAATCAATCCTTAATTCTAGTAAGGGACCATTTATAAATCACGTGGACACTTTGAAGGGGAGGGGGGTGGGAGGGGTTCAGCCGGTGGACTCCATAACAAAAAGATTTGTTTTGTATGGAAATTGGGGGGAGGGGGTCTGAGATTTTCAAAAAACTGTCCACCTGGTTTAAGGATAGTCCCTAAGCTCCCGCCAAACAACAATATGCGATTTTTCGAATTGCAACATCATGTAATTAGTAGGTCTTGCATCTGAATTCAGAGCAATTTAGAAATTTTTCGCTATTTTTCGTCGAAAATTCATTTAGGCTACCAAAATTAAATAAGCATTTCTGAAAAAAGTTTCGAAAAAATGCGATTTTTTCGACATAAATCCGAATAGGAGAATCCAAAAACTTAAATATTGGTTCAATATTGATAGTGCATCTTAATCTCTGGACAAAACCTATCGTGTGAAGATAATACACACCTGGTCGAATCAGTTTTTGTATTGATTCCAAGCGATTTTTTTTTTTTTTTTCAAAGAAAAGTGACTTTTTCAGTAAATCGACTAGAGGGGGACGAGAAAGAATTTTTATATTTTTTCTTGTCTAAGAAAACATTGTTCCCAACATCATGATCTATCATTTAAGAAGTGAGCACCTGAAATTCTTCGGCATGACCTCAAAATGGGACAGGCTAGTATCTGTAATTTTTCATACCAGCTTTAGAATTCAAAATGCCCTTTTTTGCATTTCTTTTGTTTTTGTTTTTTTTTTGTTGGTTTGTGTTATGATAGGTTTTGAAACAAAAATCAAATCAGTTTTTATTTTGAAAGCAACCATAAGTAGTTTGATGAAACAACGATTACTTTAGGGTTCAATTTCCAAAAAATCTAATCAAAATTCAATGCTCTTAAATAGTTTCAAACACCAAAACCCGAATTGCATCACATCAAATGGATTCAGCCTCGTGTAACAATCAACTTATCAGCTTATCAAACACACGTATACACGTGTTTCATTAAAAGGCGTAATCATTTCAGTAGCGTTGGTGGTACAATCTGCACCGCACCAAGAGTGCACCACTTAATCCTGGCTAGACCACGCGAAATTCCACTTGAAGAGGGCCGGGGAAAGCCATAAATGTCAAACCTTCAACTCTTTAAAAAGTGAATGGTTAACAAATCATTGATATAAAGCCGATACGTTTGCGCCCTGATAAGCCACGAGAGAGGGGAGGGGGCAATAAAGACTTTAGCCTTAATCCCTATGCAATTGACGTTGGTGCACGCGTCATCAAAGGTAATGCCTGAATGTTGATTTATTTTGTCGATTGCTTTTGAGATTTGGATTAAGATGTCAATTCGAATCAAATTGTACTTGTAAAATATAATTTTATGATTATTCTAACGAATTCTTTTAAATTCAGTGCCTTTCTTAGCAATAAATCATAGTTGGGCGCTCAATCAGTCTGGAAACGCTTAGTCTACACATTTCATAGACTGACGCATTACAAGCGTTGATTGTGCGATAAACGAAATTTGATTTCGATTTTATGACAAATGAGAGACCCACCATAAATTAAACACGTGAAACGGTTTGATTAAGGCGTCATAAAACGATTCACTACACGGGCCGGTCATTACACGGGATTTGCACTCACTTAATCAATACTGGATTTGGCCGGATTTGTTTTACGATTTCGTCTGGACTGATTTTGTTATTTTTTTAAAATTGAGAACTTTTTCAAGGTGACTCAACTTTTAACTGCACATGCAGCTTATTAAAAACCTATTTCTATTTTCAAATATTTCTTTATAGGCTGCATAAAAACAATCCATTTACTGCAAATCTAATAACACCGATAACTTCCGCAAATGGCTCTTATCGTGGTGGGGATGTAAATCCCGATGATTGTCTCCACCTTAACAACCGATTTTTCCACCCACACAAAACGACGGACCATAAAACTGTTCAAAAGGTCCGGCAAATAATGGTGGGACAATCGGGTGAAGTAGAAAATGGCGATATTTTTAACCTATATTGCCCTCATTGCGAATTTTATTCGGGGCTTATCGCGGAGCAGGGTTTTTTCGCGAATATCATTAAAACTCAATAAAGTGGCCATTTGATTCGGTTGAGAGCAAAAACACAACATTGATAGATTAGCAGTTACGAGGGCGATGACATTGGGGTGCGGAAATGAATTCGAAATTTACATTTTTTTTTTTTAAAAAGTTCAATAAACTATTGTGTTTCATATGAAACATTAAAATTCTTTACGAAATCAGCCGATTTCAATCATTTTTATTTTTGTTTTGTTTGATTTCACTCAAACATTGTGGGGGCCTTCCCAATGACCAAACAAGACGTTTTGTGTCATTGGTTCACCCGTACAAGGCTCCATATAATGATGGCAGCTGTTCATAAAAATGGCTTTGTAAATTGTTGAGGACTGTTCAGAAAAAGGCGAGGGCTATTCAGAAGTTTTGTCCGATTTTTAAAGAAACTTAAAAAAGTAAGTTTCTCAAAAGACATATTTTTTAATTTGAATTTTTTATACATTTTAGGGGAAAACATTTGAGCTATGATGAAGTGACCGATTCTTCGGCTCCTTTTCAAAAAAAATCCAAGTTTTTTTCAGCGTTTTGGATGTAGTGGCAAAATAAATGAAGAAACCCCCCCCCCCCCTGTTATTACATATTTGGAAAGATAATTGATTTTCCTACAAAGAAATATCATGGAGAATGAACCATAAAGTACCTGTGCTTCCCCTGAAATAATAATGTAGCGTGACGGGACAACATCGTAAAACTGGACTTTTAAAAGGCACACTACAAAAATCGCTACAGTTTTGCCAATTTGATTTTTAAAAACTTTTGCTCTTCTACACATTATCACAAATTAAAAACGAATCTTTTGCTCCTTGAACTGAAAGAATTGGATGAAATTTGAGTTTTGCCAGCCATTTCTTTTCGTGACGGGACAACGAAAGGAGCAGATTTATGAAAAAACTCCTCTCCCGTACAATGGCTTGCAGACCACTTTTGGTCAATGTTCTTGGCTTTTAAGGTAAGAAAACGCATTTTAAGCACATTGCAATTATTGCATCATAATAAAAATGATTTTTTTCATATTAAAAATCATATTGAAAATTGAAAAATGTGACATTTTGGTGTAGCTTCGCTAAGAATCTGTTTAGTATGAACATATATGTTGCCGCCGTTTTATGTATTATTTTGAAATCTGTTTTTTTTTTGCAAAAATATAGTAATTTCAGTCATTTTTTTATTTCTGTTTTTTTTTCGATAACGTACAGCGTTTTCAAGACAAAGCCACTTAAAGTATAATTTGACTGAAAAATTCCCATTTTTTTTTTTTAAATTAATGTCCATGATTGTCGATTATTGAAAATATTTTTTTCGAAAATTTTAGAAAATTTCCAATTAAATTGCCTAAGATACTTTGGAGATTCCTTTGGTTGCTGAAATACGGCGAAATAAAAGAAAAATAAACAAGAACGTTGAAGTTTTTTAAACATTTTCTAATACCAATATCTCAGCAGCTAATGATCCAATTTTAAATGCTGAAAAATGAATTCATTTTACTTTAACTACACATATCTCTTTAAGCTTGAAAAAATATCAAAAAAATGGGCAAAATTAAGAAAACTAGGGAAAAGAAAAATTTAAGATATATGATAAATTTTTTTGCAAAATGTTGATTAACTGTTCAATCCTAAGTTTTCAATATGGAACTATAGTGTTTAAAAAATATGCTCTGAAGCGCTCACTGTAAAAATCAAGGAATTCAAAAGAATTTGGATTCCATGATGTAAAAAATTCGCCTGCTGTAAACAAAAATAACAAGAAGTATTATTTCATTAAAAGAGCAACTCTCTACGAATTCGGCCGATTTCGACAATTTTCATTTTTTGTATTTTTTGTACACTCCCACATTGAATATTACGCCCATTTAAAATGCTAGTCTTGATTTAAAAAATTTCAAAATGATTTTTTCGAAAAGATCGGAAAATTTCACGAATTTTTCATGTATTAACATTGAAAATCGGCCCATAAGCTGCTGAAATATGGTCATCAGAAAATGGAGGGTTGTTTTGGTGATATTAAGAAAACTTCAATTATCGTGTTTCTTTTTCTTAAAGCGGCTCTATCTCAGCAACCCGAGGTCCAATCTTCAATGTCTCTTAGACAATTTTATAGCAAATTTTCTGAACTTTTCAAAAAAAATATTTTTAGAAATGGTCACTCATGGTCACTATTTTTAAAAATTGAAAAACTGCAAATATTTCGCTAAAATCAAACTTTTGGTGGCTATATCTTGAAAACGGAGCCCTTTATCAAAAAATTTGTAAAGTTCTTTTCGATTGCAAATTCAATTTTGTATTAAAAAGTAATGTCAAACTTGTTTTTGCATGAAACTTCGACTTTTTTTTTCCAAAAATCACTATTTTTTCAAAAATTCATAACTCGGCGGCAGATTTTTTGACCATGTTTCTCTATGGCTCAAAAGTTGCGGATTTTGTCCCCTAAAACATATCAAAAAATCTCGAAAATCAAAAAATACGTATTTTGGAAAATTGAGTTTTAGTGAAAAATAAGTTGATAAAAAAAACTGCAATTTTTTTTTCCTTGTACCTTTTTTTTCTCAAAAGTCCTCAAAAATACCTACAACTTTGCCCAAGACACCAAATTGATCAGAAAATTCACTCAAAAGTAACAGCTGTTTGAATATTTACATACCATTTTTGTATGGACAGCAGCCAAAATTGTATGGAGACTTGTATGGGTGAACCAATGACGCAAAATAGCTTATTTGGGCATAGGGAAGGCCCCCACAAAGTTTGAGCCAAATCAAAAATTTACGGTTTTAGTAGAGAATTGCTCAAAAGTATAAAAAATAGCCTTAATTGAAAAGATAATTAAAAGTATTTTTTTATAAAGCGACAAACGTAAGATTTGAAAAAATTATCATATTTTGTGAAGGTGCGTTTCTTTAGTTATGCGAAAACTATTGTCAACTTACAGTTATTTTTTGTCTAAAATAAAAAATAGCAACTGGCTGCGTTTTTATGTATGAAGAAGGAAGAAGGTTGAAAAATGAGAAAAAAAAAATATGGGTAATTCTCTATCAACTCACACGAAATCGGGAAAAGTTGCCCCGACCCCTCTTCGATTTGCGTGAAACTTTGTCCTAAGGGGTAACTTTTGTCCCTGATCACGAATCCGAGGTCCGTTTTTTGATATCTCGTGACGGAGGGGCGGTACGACCCCTTCCATTTTTGAACATGTGAAAAAAGAGGTTTTTTTCAATAATTTGCAGCTTGAAACGGTGATGAGATAGAAATTTGGTGTCAAAGGGACTTTTATTTAAAATTAGACGCTCGATTTGATGGCGTACTCAGAATTCCGAATAAACGTATTTTTCATCGAAAAAAACACTAAAAAAGTTTTAAAAATTCTCCCATTTTCCGTTACTCGACTGTACAAAATTTTGGAACATGTCATTTTATGGGAAATTTAATGTACTTTTCTAATCTACATTGTGCCAGAAGGGTCATTTTTTCATTTAGAACAAATTTTTTCATTTTAAAAATTCGTGTTTCTTCTAACTTTGCAGGGTTATTTTTTAGAGTGTAACAATGTTCTACAAAGTTGTAGAGCAGACAATTACAAAAATTTTGATATATAGACATAAAGGGTTTGCTTATAAACATCACGAGTTATCGCGATTTTACGAAAAAAAGTTTTGAAAAAGTTACTTTTTGCGTTTCTCTTTGTTTCGTCGTCCGTGTCTGTCGCGGGTGACCATGAATGGCCATGATCGATGATGACCAACTTTTTCAAAACTTTTTTTCGTAAAATCGCGATAACTCGTGATGTTTATAAGCAAACCCCTTATGTCTATATATCAAATTTTTTTTAATTGTCTGCTCTACAACTTTGTAGAACATTGTTACACTCTTAAAAATAACCTTGCAAAGTTAGAAAAAACACGAAATTTTAAAATGAAAAATTTTGTTCTAAATTCGATTCTAAATAGATTCGAAAAGTACATTAAATTTCCCATAAAATGACATGTTCCAAATTTTTTTACAGTCGAGTAACGGAAAATGGGAGAATTTTTAAAACTTTTTTAGTATTTTTTTCGATGAAAAATAAGTTTATACGGAATTCTGAGTATGCCATCAAATCGGGCGTCTAATTTTACACAAAAGTCCCTTTGACACCAAATTTCTATCTCATCACCGTTTCAGGCTGCAAATTATTGAAAAACACCTCTTTTTTCACATGTTCAAAAATGGAAGGGGTCGTACCGCCCCTCCGTCACGAGATATCAAAAAACGGACCTCGGATTCGTGATCAGGGACAAAAGTTACCCCTTAGGACAAAGTTTCACGCAAATCGAAGAGGGGTCGGGGCAACTGCTGTGTGAGTTGGCGGAGAATTACCCATATTTAAATTCAAACATAAGCCTTTTTTAAATATGGCTCAAGTGGGTTAACTACAGAATACATGAAAAACGGGTTCCTATTGAAAATAGTTTGAGCTGTTGCAAATATTTTTCATTGTTGAACTGGGATGCTTTTTAACTAGGCGCTCGATAACTGGGCCGTATCCAGTAAAAAAACAATCAAACGCCAAAAAACCAAAACAAACCGAAATGACCGAGGAGTTAATGGATGCAATAATCATGTTCAATGAATAAAATTAATACTTTGATCATACTTTTAATTCATTTCATGCCACAATTGGAAAAGCATGAAAAGTAAGCATTGTAAACACATTTGAGTAGCTTTAATTTTTATATTTCATCAGGAAAATATTATGCATCGGTGGTCCCCTCGTAATTTTTCGTTCAGCCCAGTTACCGAGCAGCATTCGGTGAGTGGGCTGCGTTCTCAGCCCAGTTACCGAACAAGTACTGTATTACCTTTTGAAACAAGCACTGAAAAGTTAAACTTTTCAACATCCCATATAAGTACTGAAAAGTATAGGCCCTAGTTTAAAAAAAATACTCTTCGATTCTGTTATTTTTGGTACAGAAAAGTATGTCCTTTCGTCGTTCGCGAATGATAGTAAAATAAAATTTATAATATTTTTTGTTTTGTTTTTTTTTAACGTGTACGGTCACTTAGTTTCACATAGAAATACATATCCCATTAGCTTCGTGATTTTAACATCAAATGTTTTAAAAATATATAATATTTATATATGCAAAAAATCTGAAATTACAAGCCAAAATTTCAGCATTTAAATGAAACAAAATGTTTGGATGATGCTATACACCCGTTCAGTTGATTTGTAATCAACAGTTTTCAAAAAGTGTCAAATGTAACACAAAAAAAAAACAGTTGGCGAAAAAAATCTTGTTGTGGTACACAGTAAAATTTTTCGTAAATTTGGAAGTTTTTGGACGGTTGAATATTACCTATTTTATGGTGTAATGTTACCTCAATTTAGACTGAAAAATTGACATTATACCAGAAAAGTGGTAAATAACACATTTTCAGAGGTAAAATTACACATTTCTTCTGACTTAAAAGATGTACCCCTTTATTACCATTGAGTTTTTACTGCGTATTGGTATCGTACATAAAAAATTCTTTAAAATTCATTTTTTTTTTAAATAAACCCAAACATGCTAAAAATGATTCTTAATGCAAGGACAAAAATAATTTCAGCTGATTGCAGTTATATTTCCTGTGAAATTTTAATTTTTTTTTAATTTTTTTTGCCTTCGGATTTTCGAGCCGATTTTGAAGGGAGGGGTGGGGGCATTGACAACATAATACTAAATTGATTTAAACTGAAAAAATACAAAAAGGAACTAGTTGTTCATTTTTTATGGAAATTACATTTTCTTTCATACAATTGTAACACAATGGGTCACCTGACGTTTCACAACAGGATGCCCCAAAGTCTGATTCGTTCCTAAAAATAAGCACACTCTTCTGTCCACCTGGTCCGTCTATGCGTGTCATATGTACTGACAAAAATTGAACAACGTGTTTGCAAAATTTCACTTTTGTTTTAAGTGATCTTTTAGTAAGAAAACAGTTTTAAATTAAAATATTGACTGTTGCTTTATTAACTTTTGAAATTTAGTTTAAAACAAATTGAGAATATTTTTTCAGTCAGGCAAGTTTTGTTAAAGCATTGTTGATATTTTTCATGTCAATTGTACACAAAAAATGCAAAAATAAAAACGTTCTTTTATTAATTTTAAGACACTTACGACATCTTGCTGCTAAGTCAGGCACCTTCTTGGAAACAATCGAGCCAAAATCGCAATAAAATACTGCCACTGGCTCACTTTCGGATCACGATCCCTCGTCGTCGTTCGTCGTTCACAACATAAATCTGTCACTATTCGTCAAAAAAAATTAAATCTGCTTGCACTCTGTCCCCTGATCGGCTAGGCCAAAGACCAAAACAATAACTAACCGAACAACTGTCACTGTCACACACGCCGGGCGCTAAAAACCGAAAACAATCACATATTTCTTCACAAATCTCGACGGCTTTCGCGAACTTCCAATCAAATTAATTTCCCTTTTTTCTCTCTCGCTTGTGAACAATTCGCAATCAAAATTCGCACACCCAAAATGAAACCGTTTCTAGAACTTTGAGGTTAACTTTTCGCTTTCTTTCTTTCGCTTCGAGACCTCTCGGAGGAGGATCTTCCCTCGCGGCACGTTGACAGCTGACTGAAGGATCGGCCGCGGCCGGTGGCAAATTTTAATTGATTCGCGGCGGCGCAAACCATATGCGTGTAGTAAGTGGTACTATCATTCGCCAGAAGGCACAGCACACAAGTACCGGCCAGCGTGTTCTTGGGGCTCTCAGCGCGAACGGTGAGAGGCGTGAGTGGGTGAGAGGAGTGCGCGCGCGCGCGCGCTCAACTCACGGTTGAAGAGTGACGCGATGCACACGCGACGCGGCGAGATGAGATTATCAGTTTGGTAGAAAATTTTGTTGACGTTAAGTGAATTTGTGATAAGATTTGGCTAAACCTTGAAATTTTAGTGATTTATTGGTTGTGGGATTTTCCTTTATTTTTCATGTAACTGAAAAACAGTGGTATTTATCTCAAAATTATTGATTTGATGAGGGGTCTCGTACACCCAGAACTGGGCATCGGCATACGAGAGAATAAAGAGCACGATTCGGTAGTAAAATGGTACTGTGTGCGGACTAAGAGGATAAATCCCGAAATTACCGAGAATACTTTACTAAAGTTCAATTTTTGATTATTGTTTTAACTCGACTTCTATTACTTTGTATGTTTCAGCAATTTCTTGATTTTATGCTCAAATTCGATATAAAACTTCAAAATACGAACCATGTATAACGTAGCCGGATCATGAAATTTCGCTTTCAAAATATATAGTTATTTTACTTGAGATAACTGGGACAAAATCTTGGAACCATTTTTTTTTTGCAGATATCATTACAAAACACAGCCTTTTGGACCACCCTAACACGGTGTGTGACATCCTAATAAAAAAAAATTGATGATGAGCCTCCAGTCCAGCTTCACATTTATATTTATTTTTATGAACATTTCGAAATCAGTCAAATTGGTTAAACATTGATGAGACATTGTAGCATCCGATTTTCAAACCTATTATTGTGAATCAAAATTTTCAGAATTGATTTTGGAATGAATTTTAAACATTTTGTGATCGTTCAAAGTGTCATTGTGGTCAGAAAAATATGTTTTATTGTAGTATAAACATGAAATCTACAATCTAAACCCAATTGAGAACCAAATTCTCTAAGAAATCGGCTCAAACTATAAGGGGGCCTGTCCTATAATCACAGAAGCCGTTTTATGTGGCTCCATACAATTTGGCAGCTGAGTTCTACGAAATCGGCCGATTTCGACATTTTTTGTAGGGGGAGAGGGGGTAATATGCACCCCCGGGGCAAAATGCACCCCTTGCTTTTCTCGGTATTTGGAAGAATTTTCCGGGGGAAAAATCATAGAAATTGGAAGCTTAACACTGCTAAACCATGCTGGACAAATTTGAGCATCGTGGTATAAAAACAGCTTAAGTTACTTGCAAAACTGTAAAATGTTGTGTTTTCATCTAATTTTCATTGAACTCTCATAATGATTTATGGGCAATAAAAAAGCATTTATTGTTATTCTAAGTGTTGAGGTAAATATTTTTTGCCATAATCTTCATTATTCTGAAGATAGATGAGTCCAAAAACATCAAAAAATGCATTTTTAATTAAATTTTCTGCAAAAAGCGGGGTCGGGGCAAAATGAACTGCTGTGAAGCTCCTTTGTAAAAACAGCGGTGTCATCTTGTGGTGACTAGTGAAAACTGCTTTTACCCGGTGCATTTTGCCCCATTGTTGCGGTGCATTTTGCCCCGTTGTTGTAGTGCATTTTGCCCCAATGTTGCGGTGCATATTGCCCCGCATGGTTGTTTGAAAGTAATCAAAAATATTTTTAGAAATCTGTTATTTTTAAACAATTTTGAGGTTTTTAATGACTTTTTTCACTTGGATGACGTTAACTAATAGTTATTTATGAACATCTAACGAAATTCTTTTACAGAAATGCTGTTATGGTTGAAAAATCACAGTTTTCCCTTAGGGGGTGCATATTACCCCCTGTCCCCCTAATTTCTTTTTGGCTAAAACTTTGTAGGGGCCTTCCCTATCCACCAATTCCGTATCCACCAATTAAGCCATTTTGTGTCATTGATTCACCCATACAAGTCTCCATACAATTTTGGCAGCCGTTCGTACAAAAATGGTACATAAATACTCGACAATCTGTAACTTTTCAAGAATTTCTTTGATTGATTTGGTGTCTTAGGTCTTAGGGTCCTGGTTGGCACGAAAATTTTGTGTTGGCAACATTTAGCCGCTTGTTTCAACTTTGTTACGACAAAGTTCCAGAAACAATTTGTTTGTCTAAATATGTCGGTAAAGTAGTTTGTAGTGTTGTCATGATGTTGCCATTATGTTGTCGTTTAATTTGTGCGAAACAAAACAAAAACTTTTTTAACAAAAAAACTAGTACCCCCCTGTCGGGACTCTGGACTGGTACCTTCCGATCCTTGCCTCTACCACTGAACCACGGATGATTTGATGCAAGGGAAAATGGTTGGGCTGAACTGTATCTAAGGATTTTTGATTTCAATATTATTCTTAGCACACAAATCGAGTTAAGTCACATGTTGCAACAATGGAACCAATAAATTTTCAATATGTTTCGATTACAAAACGAAATGGATTGTTGCAAAGCTGTTTTCAATTCGAAAGGTTTGCAACATTACAACGTATTGTTGCTAAAATGTCTTTTTTATGTTTCTACAGCAAAACAAAACAAAAACTGGACTTAATCAAATTTATCATGTTGCCAAATGCTACTTGGGTCCCGACAGAGGGGCACTAGTTTTTTTGTTAAAAAAGTTTTTGTTTTGTTTCGCGCAAATTAAACGACAACATAATGGCAACATCATGACAACACTACAAACTATTTTACCGACATTTTTAGGCAAACAAATTGTTTCTGGAACTTTGTCGTAACAAAGTTGAAACAAGCGGCTAAATGTTGCCAACACAAAATTTTCGTGCGCTTTTTTGGGCACCACGAGTGTTCTAACTATGTTGAGATAGCACATTTTGGGTGTTACGAAATAGTTGCATTTAAGGACCCGCAACAAAAAATGTTACTTGGGATACTATTCTGAAAAATAGGCACACGGAAAAAATGATGATTTTTTAATTACCTTCTTTCACAAAACACAAACTCTCAAAATCCTTTTTTTAATTTTTTTATTTTATTTTTTATGTTTAAAATGACAAAACCCTGTATCTTTTAAGCCAATTATGGACCAAAAATTTGCCGAAGAGTTATGTTTGTCTAAATAGTGACTTTTATCAAAAAAAAATAAATCTTGCATTTATTTTTTACCTCATTTTCTTATGTAAAACCGAATTTGCAATCGAAAAGTACTTCACAAATTTTTTGATTAGGTGCACCGTTTTCAACATTTAGCCATCCAAACTTAAATTTTGTCGTTATTAGAGACCATAATTATACTTTAAATATTTTTTAAAAGAAGTGTCCATGATTGTCCATTCCCAATGATTTTTTTTATGTTCAGAAAATTTGCTATAATAAATTGGTTGCTGAGATACAGCGCCAGCGGCTTAAAGAAAAAGAAACAGGAACATTGAAGCTTTCTAAGTCTTACCCAAACAACCCTACAATTTCTAATGTCGATATCTCAGCAATTAAAGGTGCGATTTTCATTGTTAAAATATGAAACATTCGTGAAGTTTTCCGATCTTTTCGGAAAAAATATTTTTATTTTTTGAATCAAGACAAACATTAAAAAAGCGAAATATTTAATTTCATTTTTTCACAAAATTTCCTCTAAATTTTGCCACAGAATAAGGCCGTTGCAAATATTTTTCCCCTCCCTTCCAAATTTGTCTGAAAAATCAGAGGGCAAAAACATATTTAAAAAAAAAACAAAGTTAAATCAACTGAAAACAATCTAATCTAATTGAATTTTTCTGCATTGATAATCATATTTAGCTTGTTTCGAGTGATTTAAAAATAATTTGATTTTTTTAATGAAATTTCACCGCAAAAAACTTCTGCAAAAAATGTTGTATAATTCGTTGCAAAACTTGATTTTTTCAGCACTCTTCGTATTTATCCAACTCGGTGAACCTCGTTGGATAAATGTACGACTTGTGCTGAAAAAATCCTCTTTTTGCAACTTGTTGCATAAGAGCAGTTCTCTAGGATTTCGGTCATTCGATTTTTTTTGTATTTTTTAATCCGACTGAAACTTTTTTGGTGCCTTCGGTATGCCCAAAGAAGCCATTTTGCATCATTTGTTTGTCCATATAATATTCCATACAAATTTGACAGCTGTCCATACAAAAATGATGTATGAAAATTCAAAAATCTGTATCTTTTGAAGGAATTTTTTGATCGATTTGGTGTCTTCGGCAAAGTTGTAGGTATGGATACGGACTACACTGGAAAAAAATAATACACGGTAAAAAAAATTTGGTGATTTTTTTATTTAACTTTTTATCACTAAAACTTGATTTACAAAAAACCTATTTTAATTTTTTTTATTTTTTGATATGTTTTAGAGGACATAAAATGCCAACTTTTCAGAAATTTCCAGGTTGTGCAAAAAATCATTGACCGAGTTATGAATTTTTTAATCAATACTGATTTTTTCAAAAAATCTAAATTTTGGTCGTAAAATTTTTCAACTTCATTTTTCGATGTAAAATCAAATTTGCAATCAAAAAGTACTTTAGTGAAATTTTGATAAAGTGCACCGTTTTCAAGTTATAGCCATATTTAAGTGACTTTTTTGAAAATAGTCGCAGTTTTTCATTTTTTAAAATTAGTGCACATGTTTGCACAGTTTTGAAAAAAATATTTTTGAAAAGCTGAGAAAATTCTCTATATTTTGCTTACTCGGACTTTGTTGATACGACCTTTAGTTGCTGAGATATTGCAATGCAAAGGTTTAAAAACAGGAAAATTGATGTTTCTAAGTTTCACCCAAACAACCCACCATTTTCTATCGTCAATATCTTAGCAACTAATGGTCCGATTTTCAATGTTAATATATAAAACAATTGTGAAATTTTCCGATCTTTTCAAAAAAAATATTTTCAAAATTTTCAAATCAAGACTAACATTTCAAAAAGGCCAAACATTCAATATTACGCCCTTTTAAAATGTTAGTCTTGATTTGAAAATTTTGAAAATATTTTTTTCGAAAAGATCGGAAAATTTCACAATTGTTTCATATATTAACATTGAAAATCGACCATTAGTTGCTGAGATATTGACGATAGAAAATGGTGGGTTGTGTGAAACTTAGAAACATCAATTTTCCTGTTTTTAAACCTTTGCATTGCAATATCTCAGCAACTAAAGGTCGTATCAACAAAGTCCGAATAAGCAAAATATGAGAATTTTCTCAGCTTTTCAAATATTTTTTCAAAACTGTGCAAACATGTGCACTAATTTAAAATGAAAACTGCGACTATTTTCAAAAAGTCACTTAAATATGGCTATAACTTGAAAACGGTGCACTTTATCAAAATTTCACTAAAGTACTTTTTGATTGCAAATTTGATTTTACATCGAAAATGAAGTTGAAAAATTTTACGACCAAAATTTAGATTTTTGAAAAATCAGTATTGATAAAAATTCATAACTCGGTCAATGATTTTTGCACAACCTGGAAATTTCTGAAAGTTGGCATTTTATGTCTAAAACATATCAAAAATAAAAAAATTAAAAATAGGTTTTTTTGTAAATCAAGTTTTAGTGATAAAAGTTAAATAAAAATCACCAAATTTTTTACCGTGTATTATTTTTTCCAGTGTAGTCCGTATCCATACCTACAACTTTGCCGAAGACACCAATTCGATCAAAAATTCCTTCAAAAGATACAGATTTTGATTTTTCATACATCATTTTTGTATGGACAGCTGCAAATTTGTATGAAAATTATATGGACAAACTGATGATGCAAAATGGCTTCTTTGGGCATACCGAAGTCACCAAAAAAGTTTCAGTCGGATTAAAAAATACAAAAATTAAAATTGAAGAAAAAAGACCGATTTCGTAGAGAATTGCTCATAAACTACTATTTTAAACTTAATTATTTTTTTGCCCCCTCCCTCGACTTTGGTCAGAGGCGAGGAACATAAACTTCAAAAAAAAAAATCAACGGCCTTACGAGTTTTTGGAATAAATGTTTTTAGATAAAATCATTATCATAACATTTATTGAATAATCTTAATATGTGTACTGTTACTTCAAGTGAAACACGATAAAAATATTAGTTAAGGTAAATCGTTGTTTTAATTTCTAAAAATTCAAAATTTCACAAAAGAAGTGAAGTAATCGACAATAAACACATCGTGTCATATCATCATCCGGTGTCATTCCTACCTCAATACATATCATTTTTCAATCTGCGCACATTTCCAAAACAAACCGTCATCTCTGTCTACAACTGTTTAGCTCATCACATTCCACTAAGTGCGCTAAGTTGCATTTCCCAAGCGTGGCCACCTCAGCAGATTCCTAGACCGGCTCGTCGACACAATATTGCGCCTTAGTCACGCGAGCTGGGAAACCACCAGCCGAATGGAACTTGTGTTAAGGTAGGATTTAGTCATGTTTCTCTTAAGATTTTAGGAAATTTGAAAAATTCAAATAAACACATTGTTTTTGACTAATATTTAATTTTAATGTATAATTCCAACATTTGATGCTTACCCTAAAGAAAGATCATACTATGCCGTCAAGCTTCTAAGCTCTCACGAGAGCTCTCAGCCAATTTTCCACTGGCACTTTTCTCGCGAGTTTTCAATCTCACTGAGTTCGCCCGAGTGAGTTCGACCGACAGAAATCGCCGTACTACGATAGATAATAGGCTGTTGTTGCTGTTATCAGCTTTGATGACGACTATTACACTTTGAGTGCCTCGGCGATAGCCGCCACAATTACGTTAATTGAAAACAAATTGACAGCGGAGAACTATATTACCACGACTACAACCTGATGAGAACAATAGCCGTCCAGCCGTTCTTGATCAGACGTGTTTGATCAGTCATTTTATTGGGCTTTTGTTTTGTTTTCTTTTTTTTATGATTTCCATAATCGAGAAGAAGAAATCGTGTCTGGAGTGGTTTTCTGCGTTTAACACACTCTGATAGATACGCAAAACAGAGACATCACTTTGCTATCAAATGTTTGGAATTTGATTTATTAGTCTGACGTTCCTTTGTTTGAGGATAGTTTCACGTGAGCTGTGATTCTGAGAAAAGTGTGACGGTTGACGTAATAGACGAAGATCAAACGACCTTGCGGTATCTAAAGTGCGGTCGATACCACTTACTCCAAATCAAGTGGGTGTGTGTGTGGCTAGTCAGTGCTATCTGTAGCAAAATATTTAAACTAACCTTGTACTACTATCTACTGTTATTACCATGAATCAGTGTACTCAGATCTTGTTTCGTCTTTCCAAGTCATATTTATAGGAATGCACTCGACTTTTGTCTTTTAAGTGGAAGTATCGGAACCGGAAATGTAATGGCAATATCACTTTTATATTACGTAAAGTATATTGCAAAACTTCTGGAATCAAACAACAATTCTTTATCAGTTATTTCAATGCATTTTGGAAGGTTAAAAATTTGGTTGGTTGAATAGTACCTCTTTTTTGAGTATTTTTACACCAGTACTACCAAATCCATCTTGCTTGTACTTAATTTTTTCGATGCGTGAAAGACAGTTAGACTTTTTATTCACACTATCCCACAACATGCACACTTCGTATTTGGCCAATGGTCCAAAGTTTGTTAAAAAAAAAGAATATTTCCATCTATAATTTTTTTATCGCGATTGTTTCGGCCAGAGAGTGAGGAATGAGGGAGTATCTGTGTTCTCCAAAACGTTCAAGAAGCATTTTGTTGGAATTTTTATTCCGAAAAAGAAAGATTTGGCAATCTGGCATTTGGAGTTGTGTCCAATGCAAAAAAATCGATTGGACTGTTTTTACCAATTTAAATATTTCATTACTAAAAGTGATGACGAAATCCGCTCAAACTCTAAAACAAGTTATAAATAATTAAATATAAAAAAAAACTTAATGCTATGTGTTGAGTCGAACTTTATGGACAAAAACTACCTTAAACATACTTGATTCAGATTTTCAAATATACAGTCCAGACTCAATTATCCGAAGGCATCTGAAAAAAATCACTTCGGATAATCGAGTCACGAACATTTTTTTGTTCGTTTTCTGATTATTGATTGTCGAGCTTAAGTATGACCACTAAACTACGCTGAAGTTATTTAAAAAAAATCAAACCAAAATGGCTGCCGATATATCGGTGACGAAATATTCAAAAAACGCATTTTATGTTTTAATGTGCAATCAACTATTCAATTTTGACTAGAATGAGGTCGCAGAACATAAATTTTAGAAAAAAAGCGGAAAAAATATATTTTTCTTGATTTGATTATCCGAAGTCCCATATAAACCTTCGGATAAACGAAACTTCGGATAATCGAGGCTTCGGATAATCGAGTCTTGACTGTACCTATGAGACAAACCTACCCAAGTAACATTTTAGGCTTTATCAAAGCTGTCACAACCACTATAAAACCTATCAGCCAAAACCAACATTACAACCACTTAGTCATAACAGCCTCCCCAGAACCTTGATATATCCCACTTAAAACCCAAAAGGACCTCCGCAAAAGGATGCCATGGACTATTTATAAAACCTACATAGGAGTTCAACTGAATCCTAACAACATCCTCAAAGCCTTGACAAAACCTAGTCAAGAGTAAGGAAAACATACGTCTTCAAACGTCTTATGACAAATAGGTTTTATTTTGTCAAAAATAAGTATTCGTCTTGCCAAATGTAATTATGAAGGTGGTTGTCAAAATTGGCGATGATAAAGAATAGATACCTATTAAAGGTAAGAGTTCGTTTAAAAATTACGTCCACGAATAGGGGGGGGGGGGGCGGGGTTTGTGACAGCCCATGTTAAAGGTATATGAAAAGTGCGTGAAATCCCGAAAATCTCTGGACGTAACAAATATTTCTCGCAATTGGTGGCTCAAATACAGCTGCGGTTGAAATTTTATTAATAAATTCAAACACATTTTTTGTGATCATAGCGTTTAATGTTAAAAAATATTTTATTGCAATTCTTTGAAATTCAGCATAAATGTGTGGTTTTGTCAAATTGGAATCAAATTTTTCAGTTTTCTATTTTTTCAACCAAAATGGCGGCCAATCAAATTCAATCAGAACACGCGTTTAGCGCCATATTTATGCACTGCTTATTGGCCGCGTTAAATGCTTTTTCAGGAGCATATGGTTCTGAGTAAGCTTTTTGCATGCCTAATGGTACCTGACAGCTGAAACACCCTTGAGTTTAAAGAAGCATTAGATAAAACCGTTTGGCATGACATTGCCATTGGTTTTTCAAGACTCTCTTAAAATTTTCCTAAAACCTCCGAGGCATAAAACCTTATTAGAACCTTCTAATTAGCTCTTGCTTATTGGTTGTGGTAAAAATAAAACTATAAAGCAATTAAGATGCTGCAATAAAAACTCAATAAAATTAGGTGGTGGCTAGTTGGTTAAAAAATGTTTCTTGGGTACTTTCTATTTTAAATTCAACAAGAAACCTTTTTATGGTAATTCAACAAGAAACCTATTTATGGCAATTAATGTCATAACAAATATTACAATCCATATTTTCAAAACAATAAAGACAATTATTCAAATTTCATTGTTTACAACAATTTTGACAAATAAAAGACAAAAACAATGGTAAGAACGAAAATCTGATGTTTTTATTCCATAAATCGGGAAAACATTGACAATGAGAGGAAAGTATTTTTTTGCAACATGAAAAATGCGGATTGTATTTGAACGTAAAAGTTTAAAATTATACTAAGAAACGTTCAATGTACCTAAAGACGTTACTTTGTTTTCATTAAGTTTTTGTTTTTTTTTTAATTAAATAGAATTACAAAGCCACGATGGCATGATTTTCTCAATGAAAATAAGATTCAATTGAAAAATGGACGGCATTTCCATATTTTATATAACAATTTTAATCAATAGCAAATAAATTTTCTTTAAGTTACAAGTTTTAAGTAATGATGCAAGAGAATGTGAAAATGGCTTCAGATTTATCATTATTTTCAGTAGAACAAATTTCTTAGTTTGTGGAAAAAATGATTCATGCTTCAAAATTGGTGATAGTAGCAATAAAAAGTTATATTTATATACTTATGAAAAAAACTGTATCGAATTTTCAGCCATTAAGAATTTTTTATGTTCCTTAGACCGTTGCAAATATTTTTTGAAGTTTATGACCCTCGAACCTGACCAAATTAGATGGGACGAGTTAAAAAAATAATAAAAATATAAAATTTGAAATATCAAGCCATGGTTTTGAAATTTGATTGCAATAAGAGTTCAATATGCCTTTATCAGTAACCAAGTTGTTTTACAATCACTAGTTTTCACTAGTATCGATGAAAAAAAATATTTCATGAAAAAAAAAAAACTTTTTGCGGAAAGTTCAAAATATTTTTAAACGACTTTAAACATGCTGCAGTTTTTTGAAAAAATATTGTCTGCCCCCTAATTTTTTGGGCCGATTTTGAAGGCACAGAGCACCAACATATACTTCTCTCTGAAGTCTTGCTCGAGGACGCGCCAGCATTTTATGTTTTGGTGAGAAATGCAGATCGCTGACATGTTTTACACGGGCAAAAATTAGTCTACGAGCTAACTGCAAAAAAAAGTTATGAAATGTAACATTTTCTGCAGCAAATCCACTGTTGCAGAACTCAACTTAAAAAAACCTAGAATTTGCAATTAGAAGGGAAATTTAATGTACTTTTAGAATCTGCTACACAGCAAAAAATTCAATGGTAAAATCGCATGCAAAAGCATGCACATCACCTTCGTCAAAATAAACACTTAATATTACACACTGCATGTACATTTTTTGCAAACACAAAAAAATGCAACCGACGGGATTCAAACTCAGCACTAAGAGTAAGGACTGGCGCCTTAGCCCACTCGGCCATCAGACCGATGAATAGCTGTAAGAATAAACGCATATATGAGCTTGATATTTCGGTCAAGTAGGTTTCCCATTCTGATGGGCTACATATTTCAGGGTGTAAAATCACATAACATTGCATAAAATAATGCAATATTTATTTTACACCCAGGTCTTTTACACGCAGCTGGATTACTACTTTTTAAGCTGTGTACAGTTGCGTAACGAAAAATGGCAGAAGGTTTGAAACATTTTTTGTATTTTTTTTTATGAAGCATACGATTTATTTGGTTTGTTTTTGTATATCATCAAATCGGGCATCCAACTGAGTTGTATTGGAGAATTTGAACGGTGTGCGTCGCGGTCATCACGCAGGATTTTCGTTGCCGTTTTGTCCCCCGATTGTGTGTATTCTTCGGTCCGGGCGATTTCGCGTTTTCGCATTTTATTTGGTTTTATCTTTCCATAGCCGGCAGTCTAAGATTGAATCATTTATGCTAAACTCAACACCAAATAACCGGGAATAGTCTCATCCGCATACTCCGACTGTTTGCCTTGAGAATGCATAATACATGACAACATTAAACAAAATTTATTGATTATTCATCATCATCATCATCCCGGTACGAGAATCGAACTCACGACCTCTGGATTGGAAACCCAGCACGCCGCTAGTCGAAACCCATCCCCTACCGGTCAGTATTCCCAGTGAGCATATTTACTCTTTTAAGGGATCTGACTTTGCCGAGCCAGACAGGAATCGAACCCATCACCTTCCGCTTACAAGGCGAAACCCGTAACCTCACGGCCAGGCAATTATTGGGTCGCATAATCATCCTCTATGTTGAATCCTGGCCATTACCCTTACCCACTAACAAAATCCCAAGTAGAAGTAGTTTTCCGGCACCCCCACGGATATCGTATAGAACCCACCCTTTGTAGCAACCTGTGCTGACTAACATTCCCGTCCCAATCCCCCTAGATCTACAAACTGACATGGCGGGCGCCGTTGGTGGCCAACGACTGTTACCTATTTGCTCCAGATCTAGTTTTAATGATCTTGATGTTTTATCTTTTCAGCGCATTCATACATGCTGTTGATAAGGGAAACACCATAAGATCGTTTAAGCGTATGGTCGGTTGTATTGATTGGATATTACGGTCCTGTTCAGCAACGGAGAAGGACAACCATGGGTGGTCTCTCATGCTCATGCTCATGCTCATCATCAAATCGGGCATCCAACTTTTCATGAAAGTCTCTTTGACACCAAATTTCTAGATTATCACTATTTTAGGCTGACTTATTCGTATATCATAAAATTCAGGTGTCACGAGATATCGAAAAATGGACCTCGGAATCGTGATCGAAGACTTAAGTTACCCTTAGGGCAAAATTTCGTGGTAATCGAAGAGAGGCTGGGGCATCTTTTTCCGATTCCGTGTGAGTTGGTAGAGGTTGTGGTCAGTTCATGTCAAACAAATTTGAAACACTTTGCGTTTCCATGGAAGTAAAACCTTCTTGCTACTTTAAAGGAGACGCATGGTGCTTTAATTTTGCTTGATGTACTGTTTCCACACACGTGATAACAAAGCATTCAGCCCCTGACGTATATTTTACAACATTTTCCAGAACAAAACAACTATTAACAATTATTTGCCGGAAGAACGATTGTTGTTTGTGATATTTCGCACGAAAATATTTACGCAAAAAAATATCTGCAAGAGATAAAAACTCCTCTCCCATTGTTATCACTGTTCCGCCCTGTTACCAACGATTTTTTGCGCTTCCATATTTTTGCAACAATAAAGAATTAAAAAAACACCGTAAAAAGTGACATTCGTGTTTGCCAACTGATAAATCTTTCGCTCATCTGCGTGGGGATGCTGACACCGTACGGTGGCGTTGATCTTCGTCATTCAACGCGTCTAATCACTCCAACTCTCGTCAGTCACTTACCTTTTTCCCAGTGACAACCCGTTTGGTTTTATCAGTGTGTGATAACACAGGGTGACAGTTCGGCCGTCACAAAAACGTACGCGCGCTCACGAGCACAATAAACCGAGCGCAAACAAAGATGGGGCAAATATTTGTCCACTCCAAGCCAGGTGAGCATCCTGGAAGAGCAGCTTCCTCCGGTATTATCTGCCTCGTGTTGAAAATTGCGAATCTCTTCAAAAAATACCGCAGGTGCTTGATATCAGCATCTTGGTGGAAATTTTAAGAGGAATTGAGCTGTGCTACTCGAGATCAAAGATTTGCGCTTGGAATATCCCAACACAATCCAATCGCATAATTCAATAATTTCGTTGATTGGCGGAAACGTGCCCCTTCTCTCCGGAGATAACTGAAAACCTGGATGGTTCGATGTTTTAACGTAAAACGGTTCAATACCCCATCGTCAGAGAGTGGTTGTAAAAAGATAAGGAATAACGTCATGATTCGAATTCCCGGACGCTTCGAAACCCGGACACTTCAACTTGTTTTATCAATTATTTTGATATAAGTTCGCATTATGAATGTCAAAACTGTGTTATTTGATGAGTTCTAACATCAACTTTCATTTAAAGTTTGTTTGAACGCTGTAGTTAATGCCAAAACAATTAAATAAAATAAAATTATAAGTTTACCAAAAATGTGAAACATTTCAACGGAAATATTTCATAGGCGTCCAAAGCACCGGGAAGGCAAAGCAGAAATTTATGTTTTTGATTTTCTTAAATTCTAGACATTTTTATATAAACTATCGATTGTTTTGATGTTAACAGCTTATTTTAGACCTAAAAAATGCCATTCACTAACATTTCAGTCCAAATTTGTGCGATTTATAAGCAAAATCGAGTGTCCGGAATTCGAAGCAAAAGTGTCCGGATTTCGAATCAGCTTTTAACAGTGTCCGGGATTCGAAGCACAACAAGTCATTTTAATTTCCAAATTCCGATAAAAAATTGTTAGAAAAGACATATTTTGCATGCATATTCTTGAAACTGACTGTTTATACTAAATCCTGATGATATTTCTACATTTCCAACTTATTTCATGATTTTTTGCCAGCTATAACAAAAATAATATGGTACTAAGTGTCCGGATTTCGAATCATGACGTTATCCGAAAGGCAACCACTACGACCATGGATAGACTGGGCTGCGAAAAGTGGGGGTGCTTTTATCAGAGCTTTCACAAATAAAGAAACATCTGAGAAGCAACTTGGAAGAGCTAAAAGCTTAGGGTGGGAGGAAAAATTGCATGCAAGTAAAGGTTAGTTGAAGATTTCATTATTAAGATTGATTAATGATGCGTCTCCATTAAACGACTAGGAGGATGTCGTTGTATGGAGCTGCATGACATTTTAACTAGAGAGCCTAATTTCAACCTTTTCGATCATATGTGGATGAATCGAATTTTTGATTTTAATTTGTCTGCTTTTTTACAGAAATATTCCAATTTTTTGTACTTTTATTGGCATTTTGAGTTGAACGCAGCTAGGAAGAAAGAGAAAAGCATGCATTTCCATCGGGAAAACATTTGATTGTTTACTGAAAACAGCACAATTTTCAAAAATAAATAGAAGTCCGATTGTGCCTAAAATTGGTTACTTTGTCGGAACTATTAGACCCGTGTTTTGCCATTAGGGTGACTTACATCGTGTTAGGATGGTCCAACAAATGACGATTTACGTAAAAAGCTCTTTTAATTTTTAAATATAGCTCTGCACCGTTACAACAAATTTTTACCTTAAATAAAAATAAATTAAATTTAAAATTTCTAGTCAAAATTTCGCAACAAAAGTGGCACAAAATGGCGCATATGATTACAACTATGCTTCTATCAAACATTTTAATCGATGAATTCAAGTAAAAAAAAATTCCTGAACTTTTACTTCTTTAACGTCTGCGATGAAAACCAAAATTTGTACAAAAATTAAAATTATATATTTGATAAAAGTACATAATCGAAAAAATAATATAAAAAAAATGAAATTACAAGCCTGGGTTTCAACATTTAAATGAAAAAAGTGTCTTAAAATGCATATAACATGCGTCCAGTTGCTTTCCAATCATTATTCATCAAAATATCGATGTATTGACGGAAATATTTTTTTTCGCGAAAAAAAAACTTTTCGTGAGGCTGTACGTTGGTATTTCGAGAAAATCTTAAATGTTTCAATTGAGTTCAAACATGCTAAATATTATTGTAAAAGCAAGAAAATGCATTTTAAATTAATTATCGGTTGATTAAACCTTAATTTTAATTGAAATTTTAAAGTTTTTCAAAAAAATATTATTTTGCAACCTGATTATTCAGGCCAACTTCGGAGAAGGGGGCGACATAAACTTTGAAATATATTTGCAACGGCCTAAATGCATTTTGCCAAAGATTTTGTCCAAAAAAGCTTTAAATCAATTGGTTGAAATTTATTAAAATGAACAAACTCCAAAAAACAGCAAAGAAATAAGATATTCATGTCTCTTCAACCATTAAAAATAGGTTATGTAATATTTTTGTAAAAAGTTCATATACTACGGTCTGGTCAATCAATATTAATTTCACAAGTTTAAAGGAAAGAAAAAAGGTTTTTATTGTAATTTGCAAAACAGCAATTCCAGCTCACATCAGGATTTTTTCTGGTACTTTTTGTACCCGACCCTCTCTTATTTCAATGAAACTTTGTAGACATGTTATCCTAAGCCTATATAAGCCATTTTTTGCATATGATGCAAATTGTACTCGAAAATAACATTTGAGAAGGGACAAAAGGAGAGACATACCATCCTGCATTTTTCGTCAGTCTTGTTGTAACATCTTAACCTATTTCCCCTAAAATTTGAACAAAAAAAATCGTGACATCACCTTAAAATTTGCCTTTAAAATATAAAAATCAAAAAATCTCATTGAAGTGGCGTGTATTTTAATTTCAGTGTATTTTTTCCAGAAAGTCCGTCCAATTTCCTACAAGTTTGTTTTTGAACACTTTTGGATACGATGCAACGGCTTCGAGATACAGTAATTTTTAAATTGCAAAATACAAACATATCTAAATTACTTACGCCCTTCTCAAATAATATTTTCGATTACAATTGGCTCCATTTACACAAAAATGGCTTATATAGGCCTAGGATAACATGTATACAAAGTTTCATTGAAATCGGAGAGGGTCGGGTACAAAAGTACCCGAAAAATTCCTGATTTGAGCTGGAATTACTCAGAAGGATTTTTCAATAAATCTTTTTTTATTTTCAATCACATTCAATCGTATGAAATTGATAAATTGATCAACAAAATATTTGTTTCGTATAATCAAGTTTGATTGTTTGATATAAACAGATACTAAAAGGGTTCACAAAAAAGCAGACACCAATTTGAAATGGGCGTTTGAAATTTGTAAAATAAAACAACTTTTAAATCTGGAACAGCCCGGTTCAAACTCAATAACTACTCAAACTTAGACCTGATTTAAGACCTTTACTGGAAATAAAATTAAGAACTGTCTAGAAACAATAAGTTACGGCCCTTTGACAAAAAAAAATCAGAATAATCCGGATTTTTTCGTAACCAATAAAACAACAAATTTCAAATTACAAATTGAGTTCACTTATTTCACATTTCACAATTTGCGAATGCTAGCCTCAAATTTCACCACTTTTATCTTGTTATTGAATCAAATTTGCAATCTGATAAATTACGTTTAATCCATTACCTAACCAGTGATTAAAAATGCATTCTAATTTACAACCGTTCACCGTCAATCGCGATTTCATCACAACCTCATTTCCTCGCCAAAATACGCGAGGTTCTGCTGCCATTCCATCATCAGCATTGTTCTTCAAGCCTCCGCCGATATCACGAGCGCGGGGGACTTCACCCAAATCGATAACATATGATCCATCAAAGAAGAAATCGATTACGAAATCGGCGTCTCGTGTGCATCATCGACATCCTGTGGCATCGAATTCCAGGAAAAAAAATTGGACCATCCTTATCGGTTTCGGTTTGGGTAATCCTTGCTGTTAAGATAACCGCCGTGATTTTGGGTTTTCAAAAGCGGTGGAGCGATTACTGGTGGGAAGGTTAGTTGATTTTCGAGTTTCGTTGGAGGAACATCGCAGAATGAGGTTGATACTTGCAGTTTTGGCCGTTTTCGGTACGTTTGGAAGCTGAGTTGAGCAAATTTTGGGGTTATGTTTACAATTGAATTTTTGCAGGTCTTGCCAGCGGTGAGCTGATTCCAGATGCCCGGTTGATCGGCGGAACTAACGCCGTCTGGGGACAGTTCCCGGCAACGGTCTCCATCAACACTCCGTTCCATCTGCACTGCGGAGGAGTGATCCTGCATCCATCCCACGTGCTAACCTCGGCCCAGTGTGTCTTGAACAACCAGAACCGCCTCATTGATCCCTACTGGCTGACCATCGTGGCCGGAGATGTGGCGCTGGCCCCGGTTGGAGCCCGCCGTCAAACTCGCCGCGTCTCGCAGATCTTTGTCCACCCGGAGTTCAACGTGTTCACCCGCGAACATGACTTGGCCGTTCTGCGCCTCGACCGTCCCTTCGAAACCCCGTCCAACACCCTGGACTGGGCCCGGCGCCGAACCCGAGTAACCCCTCCAGGCGAGCAGTGCCAATTCGCCGGCTGGGGAGCGGCTTCTAACGCTGCTAACGCTCCGGTGAACGTCCTTCAACGCTTCCTGCCGATGAACATCAACGATCGTGACCTGTGCAACCAGGCGACGATGCACGCCGGCCGCGTTCGCGACGGGATGATCTGCGCTGGCAACACGGCCGCGTCGAACAATGCAGCGCCGTGCAACGGAAATCTGGGAACCGGGCTGTTCTGCAACCGAGAGTTGGTGGGAATTCTGTCGTTCGGGGTCAACTGTGGCGTGGCGAACAATCCGCCGGTGTTTACGCAGGTGCGTAACTACAACCGGTGGATCGATCAGCAGTTTGGGCGGACCGATGGGCTGCCGCCGAACTGGACGCCGGGACATTTGTAAACGGGGGAAGTTGTTGGTTAATCCAATAAATATTTTGAGATGAAATCTGAGTAAATTAGTTTTTTTTTAATTCGAAACTTACGCTGTCTTCAGATTTCCTTTCAGATTCCATCACCTAACTGAAAACATTTTCATCAAAATATTCGAGATCCGGCTTCAAACAGTGTTTAATTAGTACTTAAATGATCATAACTCTTGACAGGTTAATCCGGACATAATTTATCAAAATAACATAGAACTGGCTTAAAAGGGAATATCTAACACTTAAGTGATCATAACTATTGATACGAATGTCCGATCTTCAATGTTTTCGAAAGGTTCAAAATATGTCGCTGGTTCATAGAAAACTTATATATTTAGGTATCAAAAGATCGGAGCTTATACTTATTCTGATCTAAAAACCACGAAGCTTTTAAAAAGTTTTAAAACAGACCTTCTAAAATGCTTAAAACAATTTTAAGACTTTCAAAAGTTTGCAAAATATCTGTTCGATTGAAAACATTTTATTTGGTAATTACAGTATCAATTATATAGAACATAAAACGAAGGGAAAAGGTCGAAAAGCTTAACTTGAAAATGGGTATATTTCCCCTATATTGAGATATTTCTTCAACAAAAAAAAACGTCTTAAATTGATATTCGAAAAATCTCATTGTATTACTTTTTTTTACCAAATCGGAATCGGCGAAGTACCCCCCTGCGGAATATCCTGCCGCTGGAACTGCTGCTCGATCCAGCCCTGGAAGAACCTAATCTGCGAGTAAACGCCCGGATTGTTCGCCGTTCCACACCCAAATCCGGTGCTCAGTATCCCAGCCACCCGTCCGTTACAGAACAGTGGCGTTCCCGAATTGCTAGCGCAAACGCTTGGATTCGCAGCCGTAACGCCCACGCAGATCATCGACTCCCGAATGCGACCCAGGTGGACAGCCAGCCCGTTGCAGGTATCTCGGTTGAGCACGGGAACGTTGATGAACTGCTGAATAGGGGACGCCGTGGCGTTGTTCCAGCCTGCAACTTGACAACCTTCACCGTCAAACGGAATGTCCAGTGCCAGCTGGGCAAATGCCACGTTCGGCAGAGCCACTTCCGGCGGGAAGAAGTTCTGTGCGGTGCGGATCACGGCGATGTTGTTCTCGAACGTGAACGGGTTGTACGCCGGGTGGACGTAGATAGCGGCGGCCGGGATCCTCGCAGCGGCAAAGTTCAGCTGCAGCATACCGGCCATGATGCCGACCTGGTTCGGGAAGTGCAGGGTGTTCTGCGCGGTGAGCATACAGCGGGCCGCTGTAAGGACGTGGTTGACGTTCAGGATGACTCCACCGCAGAAGGCGTTGTTGGGGGGTGCTGGGACGCCTACGGCGACGACGGAGGGAAACTGGCCGAGGACGGCGTTGGCACCACCGGAGATGAACGGCTCGAACGGGTCGTACTCATCGTCCCCGGGTAGTTGGTAGCCTTGAGTGGCTACGGCAATAACTATGGGAAGAATTTGGTTAGCGGGAGTTACGAAACAGTTTTGCGGGAGTACCTACCAAGTAGCAAAACCGCAAGCGTGGACTTCATGTTGACGAACGCTTGGTGACTGAATCGATGCTTGGCTCGATTCCTGCAAAGCCAGCTGTTATCGGAAGCCACAGGAAGCCCAGTTTCGGGGGTTCTTTCTCCAAATCAGTGCGCGCTGTTCAATTGACGATAAGATAAGTGGAGCGGCTCAGAAGCTTTGAACTACAAGTGACTTGCTGCTGAAGTCAGTACTGGATTGTCCTCGGATCAAATCGGTTACACTCAGGAATCATGAAGCTGTTTGTGTTTGCACTGCTTGCGTTGGCCACAGGTAAGTTTTTCCTATGAGTCACCTGAGATCTCAAGTTACGACGTTCTCTTCTTACAGTGGCCTTCGCCAGCGAAGAAGCGCCCGCGGGACGTTTGGCCGGTGGAGCTCTAACGCTCCCCGGACAGCACCCGTCCGTCGTGAGCATCGACTCCCCGTACAACCTGCACTGCGGCGGAACCATTATCAACCTGCAGCATGTGCTGACCGCGGCCTGGTGTGTCATGCACCCCACGACCTTCACCCTGATCAACCCCTTCTGGCTGCGAGTCATCGCCGGCGATGTAAACCTGGTTCCAACCTCAATCCGCCGAGAAGTTCGCTCCGTAACGCACCTCTTTGTGCACCCCAACTACAACCGCCTCAGCGGAAACAACGACCTTGCCGTGATGCGCGTCAACACCCCCTTCCCGGAGTTCCACAACACAATCGAGCCGGCAGTAATCAACACCCGCGTCCTCGCCGACAACACGCAGTGTCAGTACATCGGCTGGGGAGCCCCCACTAATGCTGCTAACGCTCCGCTGAACCCCGCTCAGCGAATGATCCAAGTGCCAACGCTAGCCCCGGCCCAGTGTAACGTCGCCAACGTGCACAACAACCGCGTGCTGAGCACGATGATCTGCGCTGGATCCATCCCGGCTAATGCGAACACCGTTTGTCAGGGTAACATCGGAGGAGGACTGTTCTGCAATGGGCAGCTGACCGGAGTGCTTTCCTTTGGGCTGGCCTGTGGAGCCGCGAACCAACCCGGTGTCTACATCGACGTCAGACAGTACCGCCAGTGGATCGATACGCAGTTTACGCGTACCGACAGTCCACCACCGGGCTGGGCGCCGATTCCGATGTAAATGTTTGAAGGAAATGGTTGAGTTCGAATAAATCTTTATTGACAAGCTCGTCTTTTACTTAGACATCTAGTGGGGACCAATTCATGAGAGGGACATCTGTCCTTGTCAGCTGTTGATCGATCCAGTTGTTGAAATAGCGGATTTGCGTGAAGGTCGGAGGATCGTTTGCTGTAACGCAGTTCATACCGAAAGAAAGCAGACCAGTTGCTTCTCCGTCACAAAACAAGACGGAACCGATGTTCCCGGGGCATGGAGCAACTCCCTGCGCCAACAGATTACCGGCACAAATCATTCTTTCCGTAACGGGTTCAAGGTAACGGACATGGTTGCAAACATCACGATCGCGTATCGGCTAGCTAGAAATACCATAACAATTAGTTAAGCACTGGCACTCAACCGACCTCAAACTCGCCCTAATCACGGCGATATCGTTCTCCAGCGTGTGCGCCTTAAAGCTCGGGTGGACGTAGATCACCGAAGCCAGTCGCGTTTGACGAGTCGCGGATGCGGGAAACCACAGCAGGTCTCCGGCGAATACTCGAACCAGCCTAGGGGTAAACACGTGGAAGTTTCCATCCAGCACGCACTGTGCCAACGTCACGATGTGACTTTCGCCAATCACGGCCCCACCGCAACGTTGACAAGTCTCGGTTCGGATGAACACGTACGAAGGGACCGATCGTTGAAGGGTTCTCCAGCAAATTCAGCTGTGTCTTCTGGTAGTTCTGGTGAAGAGCGTGCTGCCGATACGTAGAGGATCAGAAGAAGGCAGCTGAACCAGGCTGATCGAAGTAGCACGCACATCTTGACGCAACGGAGTGGGAAACGCACTGACTTCTTAGAGCACGACTAAGTCTAGACTCGATAAGTTAAAAGTAATTAGAATGAAGGGATTAAATATGAAGGTTTGAGTCGCTACCTTGTATTTGTTTAGTTTAGCTATCGCTGATTAAAAACTGAAGTTCGTGGAATCAGTTAGATCTAGATCATGGATTATGGAATCACCGACCAAAACTGTGGTAAGCAGTAACATATTTACACCACGCCGAGATATCGAGTATCAAGACGATTACAATTATGTCTGTCGCTCTGACACCGTATTTAATTTGCAGGGTGACGTTCAACCTTTATTGGAAACTAATCTTAAGTTTAGTAATCCAGTGGAGACAACCCAATTGGTGGAACATCCGTCCTCACCAGCTGTTGGTCGATCCATTTGTTGAAGAAGCGAATCTGCATATAGGTTGAAGGGTCGTTTGGTGCTCCACAGTTCATCCCAAAAGAAAGTAGTCCGGTCGCTTCCCCATCACAGTACAAAACCATACCGACGTTTCCCGCACAAATCGACTGTCCTGGGCGCAAATTATCCGCGCAAACCATGCTTTCCGCCACCGGTTTAAGATGCCGCACAAAACTGCAATAATCTCGATCGCTTATTATCATTTGTAAGGCAGCTTGTAGCGAGACGCCACCCTCGAATCCCCATCCTACGCTTTCACAAACGTGATCGATTCCAACGATACGTGTTCTGCGAATTGTCGGATGAATTTCGTTACTGGGAAGCTTGAACTGTTCTTGTAACTAGAATTTGAAAACGAAAACTTTACGATTAGTATACTTTAACGATGGTTAATCATACCCGAATCACAGCAATGTCGTTCTCCAAGGTGTGCGCAGTGTAGTTGGGGTGAACGTAAATCGCCGAAGCCAATCGGGTTCGACGGGTCGCCGAGGCAGGAAACCACAACAAGTCTCCAGCAATGACTTCCACCAACCGGGGATTGTAGACGCGGAAATTACCGTCAAGAACACACTGGGCTAATGTTATGATGTGGCTTTCATCGACAACCGCTCCTCCACAACGCGGCAAAGCCGCGGTTTTGATAAATACGTAAGAAGGATATTGTCCAAGCACCGTAATGTCATCGTTGAATGGGCCTACCGTAAACTGTAATGCTTCTCCGATTTCCGATCGAGAGGGGGCTGCTGATACTGAGACGGTCAGGGTCAAGCAAATTGCTATACTCAAAATTTGTGTGTACCTGTACATCTTGATTTAAATCTTCAGACACACTGAACTCTTGACAAATTGATGATAAATATATAGGTTTGAGTTATAACAATGTATGCCTGCGTCCAGTTATCATAAATTTTTAATAGACATCACACCGTCTTTTCAGACTGAATTTACTAACTAACGGGACAAACACAGAACACCCAGAGGAGATGGGCGGGAATCGAACCCGGGCCCCTTAGCACACATGAGGGATCGGCAGCCGAAGCCGCTAACCACCGCGCCACGGGGTCCTCGAATTAGAAATCTGTAATTTCATAAACCGACTGAATGGAATGATAATTAGTTTTAGAAACAGTCCTGATTAGAGAATATGTTTCTAATCACAACTAGATGAAAGTCGAATCCATCATGATTGATTAAACCATATTGTTTTACACGCTAAGCTGTTTAAAATGGATTTACTGATTCAAGAGGTCGGATCGGTCTCATACTTTGGTCAATGTTAGACTCTAATACAAAGAAAATGCAACAAAAAGTTCATTATTGAATGCTGATGAAAGAAATCATTGAATGTTATAAACCAAAAGTGCCTCATGAATGACTACTCAACCCTATTTTAAGTCTTACTCCCGAAAACGAGCTCGATTAGACTCGAACAGCAAATCTGGCTTATATGCACAAAAATTGTTCTCGAGTTTTGATTCAATCGAACTTATTTTCGGGATTTAGTTTTAGTACACTCATAATGAATGGTAAAAAGTCAGATTTTTACAACTCAATGACAGCAATTCAAAACAATCAGTTTTGATCGATAGTTTTTTGCAGTTGCAGCTGATTAAATCTCAAGTTAACAAAAAAAAATGATTTCCCATCGCATTTCTAATTTTTTAATTAGCCTACCAGTGAATTTCCAGCCCAACATTTCATTAGGGCACAAAACAAAAAAAACGCGATTCGAGAAAACTTCTGCAATGCTTGATTTATGTAGATTTTCGCAATAAAACTCATAATTAAAAAAAAATCTCTTTAATAGGCTCCTTTAACTTTCCAACTGGCCCCTCCTCAATGCAATTTCGAAGAGAACTAAAAGGGCACTAAAGCGATGTCACAGTATTTTTCTTTTTAATAATATATATGGGCCCTTTTGTTTAGTAGTGTGGTTCAGGGCCCCTTGGGAAATGCAAAAATGTCAGCTAGACCGTTGCATTGTTGATAAAATCATTGTTCTATGTCTCCTGAATTTCAGCATATTTGGTTCAGGTTTCGTCACAGCTCTTTAGCATTTAAGTTTGCATGGTATTTGCATGGGAAATCTTCAAGTTTTTATTTTCTAAATGCAAAAAATCTTCTACCGAACCAAAAATTCTGAAACTTCAGATATATCAATAAATAGGGAATTTTGTAGAACACTTCAACTTAATCTGAGCAGAACTGACTTAGTTATAGTGGATTAAGTGAAGGTCGAAGTTGTGTTTTGTAGGGCCGCCAAATTTTCACCTGATGGCTCATTTGATCGATGGCAAATCGTTTGACAACTTGTTTGTTGTTGATGTCAGAAGAAAAAATGGAACGGCGGTTTCAACTTCAGTGGAACAAATTAATCAGTTTTCTTCCGTCTTTTCAGGTTAAATTTGAAGATAAGCTTTTGGCCAGCGAAGTTCATGACTTGGACCCGATCTCTAGAACAAGACGGATTTTTTTTCAGCAACTTATTCAGGGCTTCTATTTAGTGTGGGAGTTGATGTGTTCCGTGGTGGTTTATTGAGGTGCTGACCGACGTTCGCGCTCCGGCGATGAACGTGGGCAAGTTTCATTTCGCCGTTTCCCTTACTGGGAGGGGAAAGCTGGGGAGGTCTATTTGTTGATTGGTGGCTTGTAGTTGCACCTGCAATCTTCATCACCGGTGCAGCGTTTCTTCCACATGTGGGATGCATTCTTTAGTGCCGAATATTCTAAGGGAAAGCCGACAGACATCTTTTTCTAAACCGGGCATGCCGAGAAGGGGGGCCTCATTAGCGATGGAGCCAGCAGACTGAGGGTTGTCATCCTTAATGGCTATGGCGCGGAGGATGCCGCACAGGACTTACACTGACTACGCTGACCAAACCGGATGCACGCACACTTACTTAATCATCTGGTCCCGCACTTCCATGTGTAACGAGCGTGAACTGTCCACTCGGACCCCTGGATAGTTAAGATTTACTAGATTTAGGAGCTCAGTCCAGGTGAGGAGTCCTTGGGAAACAAATCTGCCTGGATAGCGTCGTATTTGGCAGTTGGACTCGCAATCCAAAGGTCGTCAGTTCGAATCCCGGGGTGGATGGGCGCGAGATTTCAAAAGACGTTTGGATTGCCTCACCGCCGCGATGTTTGCCCTTATAAGTGGTAATGATGGTCTCTTATAAGTGGTCAGCGTAGTCAGTGTAAGTCCTGTGCGGCATCTGATAATGACCTCCTCCGCGCCATAGCCATTAAGGATGACAACCCTCAGTCTGCTGGCCTCCATCGCTAATGAGGCCCCCCTTCTCGGCATGCCCGGGTTAGAAAAGGATGTAACGTCTGTCGGCTTTCCCTTAGAATATTCGGCACTAAAGAATGCATCCCACATGTGGAAGAAACGCTGCACCGGTGATGAAGATTGCAGGTGCAACTACAAGCCACCAATCAACCAATAGACCTCCCCCAGCTTTCCCCCTCCCAGTAAGGGGGAAACGGCAGAGTAGAGCTGGCCCCACGTACATCGCCGGAGCGCGAACGTCGGTCAGCACCTCAATAAACCACCACGGAACACATCAACTCCCACACTAAATAGAAGCCCTGAATAAGTTGCTGAAAAAAATCCTTGAATCCGTCTTGTTCTAGAGATCGGGTCCAAGTCATGAACTTCGCTGGCCAAAAGCTTATCTTCAAATTTAACCTGAAAAGACGGAAGAAAACTGATTAATTTGTTCCACTGAAGTTGAAACCGCCGTTCCATTTTTTTTCTTCTGACATCAACAACAAACAAGTTGTCAAACGATTTGCCATCGATCAAAGTGAGCCATCAGGTGAAAATTTGGCGAAAGAGGCCCTTTGCAAAACACAACTTCGACACCTTCACTTAATCCACTTATAACTAAGTCAGTCCTGCTCAGATTAAGTTGAAGTGTTCTACAAAATTGTTCCCTATATTATTTTTGATATATATCTGAAGTTTCAGAATTTTTGGTTCGGTAGAAGATTTTTTGCATTTAGAAAATAAAAACTTGAAGATTTCCCATGCAAATACCATGCAAACTTAAATGCTAAAGAGCTGTGACGAAACCTGAACCAAATATGCTGAAATTCAGGAGACATAGAACAATGATTTTATCAACAATGCAACGGTCTAGCTGACATTTTTGCATTTCCCAAGGGGCCCTGAACCACACTATTGTTTAGTTTGAAATAACGAGGAACAATGTTCACTTTAAAACACAATAAGTTACTGAACTATGAAAAACTAATGAAGAAAAAAAGGACACATTTGAACCTTTTTTTGTTTGAAGTGAACATTGTACCCTGTTGTGTTTTTGTTTTTTTTTTTTCAATAGGAAATTGTTTGTTATGAATCTGATTCATAGAGGGCATGTACAGAGTGCACTAATGAATGGAATAGTGGAATAATCGCGAATGTTTACTTTTTGGTTTTGTGCCTTAATGAAATGTTTGGCTCGATTTGATTGCAAACTTGTCGAAACAAACGGAATTATTTTTGAAAATTTTCCAACATAGTTTCACTCTCTGAAAAATATAAATATAAAATGTAAAAGCATCAGACTTTCCAGGTATTTTTCGTGTTATCGTTTGTCACAGCTTCAACAGCAGCATTCGATTGCTTGCCTTGGGAATAATACATCACCCCATTAAACAAAACTTAACGATTATTTGGGTCACATCATCATCTTCTATGTTGAATCCTGACCATTACCCTTCCCTACTAACAAAATATAAAGTAGAAGTACTTTTCCGGCACACGCGGGGGTGTGGATATCGTATAGAACCCACCCTTAGTAGCAGCCTGTGCTAACTTACATTCCCGTCCCACCCCCTCGAGATCTACAAACTGACATGGCGGGCGCCGTTGGTGGTCAACGACTGTTACCTATCTGCGGCAGTTCTAGTTTTGATGAGCATTCATGCATGCTGTTGATAAGAGAAACATCATCAGATTGTTGAAGCGTACGATCGGTTGTGCTGAATATCACGGTCCTGTTCAGCAACGGAGAAGGACAACCATGGGTGGTCTCTCATGCTCATGCTCATGCCCATGCTGTTATCGTTTGTTACAGCTTCCTATACTGTTTTTTTTTTTTCATTGTTTGAAAATTTTGAATTTGACAAAAATCGCCGATCCAGTTCATTATTGATTATGGCAGCTGTTTTTTTAGCGAAACTGATCCCATAAACAGCAAAAAAAAATCTGGACAGTCCAGACTCGAGTATCCGAAGCCTCAAATATCCGAAGTTTAGATTATCCGAAGGTTTGTATTAAATTTCGAATTATCGAATCAAGAAATATTTTTTTTTCATTTTTTCTTATTTTCTTACTTTAAACATCAGAACCGAGTTCTGCGACCTCAGTTTAGACTGGTTGATTGCCATTAAATTTAAAAAAGTACACATTTTTCAATATTTCATCACAGCTGTTTTGACAGCCAACTTGGATTTAAAACTTCTAGATCACTTTAGATAAGTTTAGGAGTCATACTTAAGCTCAAGAATCAAAAACAAGACAACGAATAAACATTTTTTTCTGGTTTGATTATCCGACGGGAAATTTCGCCAAGGCCTTCGGATAATCGAATAGGTCTGTATCACCAATTTTTTAACACTTGTAGTCCCAACGGGATAAAAAGTTGGAAATGCAACTTCACTGGCTCTTTGGACACTTGGAAAAAAAGTTGGAAATGAAATGGTCGAAAAGCCGAGAAAGTTTCCTACAGCTGGCTGCTATTCAGAAAGTTCCTTCTCAAAGGGTGAAAACGTAGAGATGAATCGATTTTTGTCGAATATCTCAGGATTAAACTGTCATTTCTAGGGAGATGTTGCATCTTGTATCCTCAGTATTCTTTCTTTACGAATTATTCATAACGATGATGACGCTCAATAAGGATTATAAAAACTCACAGAAAATGGTTTCCTTTATTTTTATTAAACATAACTTTATGAAACTATCTCAAAAGAATAACCATCATGGCTGCCAACAGGAACGCAACGGCGGATTGCTTGAGCGAAGTTGCACTGAAATAAAAATAAACTATTAATTAAACCCCAATCGAATTCCATCCTCCCCTTACCCATCAACTCCCGGCATCGGCGTCGGCCCCGGTCCCGGATTGTCCGCCCGCCCAAACTGCTGCTGTATCCACTGCCGGTGGTAGCGCACCTGGGTGAACACCGTCGCCGTACTGTTGGCCGCACATCCGAACCCAAACGAGGCCACCCCGGTGAGCCGACCGTTGCAGTACAGCCCACCTCCGCGGTTCGCAACGCACATACCCTGGTTGGCCTGGGCGGCCGCCGCGCACATCATCGAGTCCCGGATCATTCCCTGGAACATGGTCTGGCAGGCGGTCCGCGGGTACACCGTCACGCCGAGCTGCTGCAGGTTCATGCTGGGCGTCCCGGGCAGCCAATTCCAGCCGACGACCTCGCAGGCGGCGTTTTCCGGCACGATTCGGTCGATCAGTTCGGCTGGGGCCATGTGCGGGGTAGCCACCACCGGGAAGGTCATGTCGCCGTTGGTGCGCAGGATCGCGATGTCATTCTCGAACGTGAACGGGTTGTAGTGGGGGTGGACAAACACCCGGATGACGCCCATCCAGGGCGTGGTCGCGTCGATCGTGATGACTCCGATCCGAAGCAGGAACTCACCGGCGGCTCGCAGGTTATTCTGACCGTCTAGAACGCAGCTGCCGGACGTTAGGATGTGGTTCTGGTTGAGGATCGTTCCGCCGCAGAACACATTCTGGCCGATGTTGATTCCGATGTGGGCCGGATGCGCTCCGATCGGGGAGGGAATTCCTCCTGCCAGGAAGGGGTTGATGTCCGCTGTTTGGATAGCTGAGGGCAGAACCAGGGCTGTTTGGAGAAGCTGGAGATTAGTACACGTGGAATTATATATTGAGGGGAAAACACTCCATACCTGCAATCAGCCACGTGATTCGGGGAATTCGCTCGGTTGTCGCCATCTTCGTGGTCGGTTCGATACTGACGGATACTTTGGACCGCGCACTGGTCAACCGCTCAGCACTGATAACAAACCGTTTTTAGCTCTGGACTTAGAAGTTCTTTATCGTAGCAAAGATATACGACCCATTGACGTGTTTGGCAAGTTGGTACAACTACTGGGTGAGGTTGTGAAAGTAGTCTATAATCGAGAAATGTTTTTCGTTGGGCAGAAGAAATTTGTTAGTCACATTCCTGTAGAGAAATGTATTGCGCATCCTTTTGTCATGTTTTGACGCCATCAGAAATCTAAAGGTTTTCCAGCTTAAAGGATTCTAGCTCTTGATAAGAATCCTGATAAGCAGCTCTGATTTACCCATGTTTCCCAGGTATTTACTTAATGGTAAATGGTTCTCCAAAACTAGAGCAAACAGTCGGCATGTTAACCTTAATTGAATTTGTCCCAACGATGATGGATGCGTCAATAGTTTCTGACAGGTAGTGCCCAACAAGCCCGTTCATCGACGACTACCGTTTCGCCGATAAGATAGTGATCGATGCGCTACCTAATTGGTGTCTGCGAAGCTATCACCAGTCTCTTCCGACCACCTGATCAATCATGAAGTTCTTCACGGCGGTGCTGCTAGTCCTCCCAATGGCGCTCAATGCCAAGCTTCTGGAACCCATCCTCGTAGGAGGTTCGACCTCACCCTGGGGAACCTTCCCGTCGGCAGCCTTCCTCAGCACATCCGCCCTCCGATATTGTGGAGCGGCCGTAATCCACCCGGAGTTTGTGCTAACGCTTGCCCAGTGCGTCTACGATGTTGAGAAGCTGCGCCGGTTGAACACCACCGAGATTGAGGTTATCGCCGGGGACATTAACATCGTTCCGGCGTCGTACGATCGACAGACGCGCGATGCGCTGGAAGTGATCGTGCATCCAAATTACACCGTGCACAACCACCGGAATGATCTGGCACTGGTGCGGGTTGATAGACCGTTCCATTTGCCTGCCAATACGGTAGATGTTGTACGGCGGAGAAGTCGGATCGTACCGAATGGAGCGTACTGCGAGATGCCCGGGTGGGGTTTGCAGCGGGGGGTGAGTAGATCTTGTAATCCTGATAGAGTCGATGTGAGGTAAGAAGGGCACCATTTCAGACCCCACTGGGATCGTCAACGCTGGATCAACGATTCCTTAATGTTGAGATTCTCGATCGAGACCTGTGCAACGAGATCAACATCCACGCTGGTAATGTCCGCGAAAGCATGATCTGTGGTGGAAACCTTTACCAGAATGCAAACGCACCCTGTAGTGGAAACCTTGGATCACCGCTTTACTGTGACGACGAGCTGACCGGACTGCTTTCCTTCGGGGTCAACTGTGGCATTGCGAATGATCCCCCGGTGTTTACACAGGTGCGCTTCTTCAATCGGTGGATCGATCAGCAGATCGTCAATCGTGTTTCGTGAAAATTTAACGAATGATTCAATAAACACCCATTTTATCAAAACTGATGTATGACGAATTGTTGCCCTCGAATTCCTATCTTTATCCAGGCGGATTACCGATTTCGGTCGCTATCGCTGATGGCGTATTGCAGGTTGAGTCCATGACTAGGTTTAGTGTAGTTGAACATTCGATACGACAAGATGGCTAAACTCGTGACGAAAAGTCTGCTCCTGCTATTCTTTCTGCTAGCATCCGCATCCTCCTTCGTCATCCCGGATGAGGAACCGGAACAGTTTATGATCGGTGGCACGCCAACGGTCCAAGGAGCTTTCCCTGCCGTTGCCTTCATCCGAACCATTGGCCGGCCGATCTGCGGTGCGGCTGTCATTGACGAGCGTCACGTTGTGACGCTGGCTCAGTGCGTCCTGAACGGAACCTTCCACCTGTACAACCCCCGACTGGTTCGGGTTCACACCGGGGACATCCTGCTGAACCCAGTGTCTCCAACGCGAGAAACCCGACTTGCGTCGGTGATATACGTCCATCCGAACTTCAAGGCACACACGTACGAGAATGACATCGCCGTGATTCGAGTAAGTTCAAGACTTTTTCAAGTCCCTCCCCACTCTAATCCAAACTTCCCTTCTCAGCTCCAGGAACCGCTCCCCCTGCCAAGCAACGAAATCGAGCCCGCCTTCCGCCGCACCAGGATCGTCGGAAATGGCTTCACCTGTCACATGGTTGGCTGGGGTCAAACGGCGGCCGCTGGCCAGGTAGTTGACGTCCAGCAGCGATCCATCCCAACTGTCATCAACGACCGCGACCAGTGCAACTTTGTGCGCCACCTGTCCCCCGTTACGGAAAGTATGATCTGCGCCGGGAACCTAGTGGCGGCCGCCACCGGGCCCGCACCCTGCACCGGAAACATCGGCTCGGGACTGTACTGCGACGGGGATTTGACCGGGCTGCTGTCGTTTGGGCTCAACTGTGGCACGGCGAACAACCCGCCGACGTTTACGCAGATTCGGTTTTTCAACGGGTGGATCGAGCAGCAGCTGGTGAGGACCGATGTGCCGCCGGCCGGGTGGTCACCGTTGGATGTTTAAGGTTATAGTTAACACGATTTAAGACTATATGAATAAAATAAACAAAGTGTATTGATTTTCATTGGTTTTGTCTTATTACTTGAAAATCAGTTGTCCCTGATCATACTTAACTCACACCAATCGACGGTGTATATTTTCGATTTCTTTTGGTTTTAGCATTTTAAAAATACTTACTTGAAAGAAAAGCAAACCACAAAAAAAGAAAGGCTGATAAAATATCATACAATTCTCTTTCTAGGACTTTTAAAATTGGAAAAATAGTTTCTGAGAAACAGTCTCACAAAGAATTTCGATTGTTGAAATATTTATTTTCAAATGTCACTTAATTGGATCCTAAAATTTAAATTTAGTGATGTCGTTGTTCACAAAGAAGAAGCTATATTACTTGACAGCTTGTTCCAAGAGACCATAGTTCGTCGCTGTCCTGCTAACATGTCGTATGTGCAATTTGGGCCAAATTGAGTTAAGAACGCCATTTCGTTCAGCTCACAATGCCTCACCTTTTGACCTTCACAGATCCCCAATATTCGATTTCAATCCTGAGATATTCAATAAAAACCGAAAAAACTCCGTGCATTGTTGTCACTTTTCATATGAAAGAAGTTTCAATCAACAGATGAGTGCTATCGACTGGTGGATCAATTCTCAAATTTTGTTTTCAGCTTATCAGTCCCAGTAGAGGAAATAAACCCATTTTAAGCCTAATAAGCGGTCGTGTTTGAATGATGCTGTATAATCTGGAGTGTTCCTTGAAATTTACTAAAACCAAGTACACCAACGGGTAGAGCAACTTTTTGTGAACATTTCTGTTTATTTTCACTTTCCTAAAAGTTATTCTATTTCTTTTACAAGCATTTGAAAAAAATATTTCCAAAATGTATTCTAATCAAACGAGAATGCATTGGGCAACGCCCAATTTATCTATTTTCAGCTAAGTTCTTTTTTTCTTCCAGCGCTCTTTTGGGTCTGCTAAGTGCTGCCAAAATTGATGAAATTTTAAGCGAACACTCACGAAAAGTAGCATTTATAGAGAACATTTCCTGGCATCACTGGCTCACTCCAACAGTCACTGCTGGTGGTGTTGGTGGCCACCCTTTGTTCTTTTTTACTTTCGCTTCTCGCTCGGTTTTCTTCAGCCTTCGATTAGAATGGGTAGTCAAAAGTCAAACGTCAAACGACTGGGCGCGTTTGTTTTTTTCATGGCGCTTGCTAATTATTTACATGTTTCGGGATTATTTTTCAATTGAGTGACTAACTAATGTGCAAAAGAACATATTGACGAAAGTTGGGGGCAGTTTTGTATCGAAAGCGCCGTGAAAAAGTAAGCGAAAGTGAAAAGTTGATTTTGGCGATATTCATTAAGCGTTTGAGGGTTTCTCGCGTGTGTCACTGTGTGTGCTAGCAAAATGATGAGAAATGGTCTCGCAAAATAGAAATTATGATCAAAAGTGCATTAAATTTAATCTTTTTTGCCAGTAAATGGCATAAAATTTCGTGCTTACTTGAGGCGGTGCTGTTGCTGGTAAGTTTATAGCCTAAATAGTATTTTTGGAGCTTTAATCGAGCATCAAACTCTTCATATGACGAAGATAGGTGTTTGATTAGAAATGGTATATTTCCCCTAGCAAGTAAAACGAAATTTTGTTTTTTATGCCCGACGTTTCGATTTATATAATATCATTTTCAAGGGTTCTGCAAACAAGACATAATACATGATTAAATTAAAACATACATGAATTACACAAAGCGTAACAAATATATTTATAGAAACGTCGGGCATAAAACTGAATTTCGTCATTCCTTTGTGGACCACCATTCAGTGAGGTACTCCTGGATTTTAGCTCCTGAAAAGTGCTTAAAAAGTGCAAAAATGCCTCACGGCAAGAAAAAGAGGCGGTCCTCACCAGCAGGATCGGCAGATTTGAAGAAGCTAAAGAATGCCGAAGCGCTACCTGCAAAGCCAGGCAGTTTGAGCAAGGACGCTCAAAATTCGTCTGGAAACCAGTTCGCTACCCTCCCTGTGGACGTGAGCGAGAAGGAAGAATTTGAACGACGGGAAAAGTTGCCACCCATTTTGTGAAAACATCGTCATCGGATTCGGTGCGAAAGTGGCTGACCGGATTTATCAAATCTGGTGCTTTACGAGCTTCCATTCGCTTGTGTGCTGATGGACTCAAAATTCTGCTACCTACCAGAAAGGATTACAACTACGTTCGGGATTTCCTGAACAACACAAAGATTGAATACTACAGCCATGACGATCCAGGTAAACGCCCCATGAAACAGGTCCTCCGAGGCCTGTACGACATGGATGTGAGTGTGCTGAAAGAAGAGCTCAAAACTCTTAAGTTGAACGTGATCGAAGTCTTCAAGATGACGAGACACAACAAGGACATCAAGTATCGTGATCAACTGTACCTGGTTCATCTCGAGAAAGGATCGACAACGCCGTCTGAGCTGAAAGCAGTTCGGGCAATTTTCAACATCATCGTGACTTGGGAACGTTATCGTCCAGTGCACCGTGACGTGACACAGTGTTCGAACTGCTTGCAGTTTGGGCATGGTGGAAGGAACTGTTTCATCAAGAGTCGTTGTGCAACCTGCGGAGGTGAGCACAAAACTCAAGCTTGCGAAACAATCAACGAGAACATTGAAGCCAAATGCTTCAATTGCGGCGGCAACCATTCGACCAAGAATCGAAGCTGCCCAAAACGAGCAGAGTTTGTAAAAATTCGGCAGCAAGCGACGACGAGGCACCAACCAAATTGTCGCAAAACACCACCAACTTTCACGGACGTGGATTTTCCTGCTTTGGCGTCACCTGGAGCGGGATCTGTTCGAGTGGTTCCAAATCTGCAGCCATTGCCGTTAAATCAGCGGCAAAAAGTTGCAGAGAATACAACACCTCCAGGCTTCAGTCAGCAACCGAGGGAAAACCAACCAACATCAACGGATGAAGGCAGCAGTGACCTGTTTTCACCACAAGAACTTCTGAACATTTTCATCGAGATGACAACAACACTGCGTGGTTGCAAAACTCGTGCGGAACAAGTAAGAACGCTTGGAGGATTTATCTTGAAATACAGTTCGTAGTTTACTCGTTCTAATGATTTTGAATATTTCAATGAATTTGCTTTTTTAGTTATTTAGGATTAGTTGTTAAAGTGATTTTTTTTTTTTTTTTTTTTCTTTTTTACCCAAATGTATTCGATTCAATGCAAAAATTTAAAACAATTTGAAGTAAATAAATGAATGTGAACAGTTAATAAGAAAACGAAAAATATAACAAAGATGAAGAGCATTTAGCCATACCACTTAGAATGTAAATGAAATGTAATTATTATAAGAAAGTTCAATAAAGACATATTTAATTTCAAAAAACTGAATTTCGTTTTACTTGCTACTGGGACTGATAAGCCGAAAACTAAATTTGGGAAGTTTCAATCTTGTCGTGCTATCTTGACACAGCCTGAAAATTGATGTGAGTGTGACAATTGGCCAAAGGGATTTCAGGTCAGAACAAGTTTGACACGGGAACGAGCTCGATTACCGTAAACATTTTCAGTTATAATTTAGAACTCCAGCTACCAAATTCAACCAAACTTCAGGACGATGCACATTGTTATTGTTTACATTGCGTGCTCTCGTTTTTGTTTATTCCCGATCTACCGGGGCCGTGAGGTTATGTGTTTCGCCTTGTAAGCGGAAGGCATATGAGTTCGATTCCTGTCTGGCTCGGCAAAGCCAGATCCCTTCAAAGAGTAAATCTACTCACTGGGAACACTGACCAAAATGGTCGTTGTTTGGAAAGTTTTAGAATGTTATTGAAGGAGGTATTAGACTATGACAAACAAAAAAAACATGCTGGGTGTCGACTAGCGGCATTTGAGCGGCATGCTGGAGGTCGTAGATTCAATTCTCGAACCGGTATGATGATTTTTTTGACAATCTCGCACACAAAGCAACATGTATCCAGGCTGACGTTTCTTCAAACAAATGCAGGAAAAAAACTATTAAAAACTGCGAGTTTGTTTTTTTTTGTTTGTCATAGTCTAATACCTCCTTCAATAAAATTCTAAAACTTTCCAAACAACGACCATTTTGGTCGAAATTGATTCAATGAGGACGTTTTGTTAAACTCAACAAACCTTACAAGAAGCTAAAAGCCGATTTTGGAAGTTCGCTTATGTTCCACAATATGATACATTTTGATACACATTTTTCTAAAGCAAATCCATCTGTTAATATTGAAAATATACTGAAAATGTCAGAAAAACTTTTAATTTAAGCTTATTTCAATTTGTATGAGAATTATGTGCACACTTGTGATACGAAGCACATTTTATCACTATCAATGCACACATATGATATTTGCAATTCACTTTTTTGTTTTTAACTGCATTTATTTACTGGTGTATCCAAATTAGTTGAAATTTGGAGCGTTTGTTTAGCAATAAAAAGAATATGAATCGATTGCTTTAAAACGTTCATAGTTTTGGAAATATTTCCCACCAAACTTCAAAAATTCGATTTCTCGAAAAGTACTAAATGGTCGACATACCAAAAGGCGTTTGCAACTAAAAAAAATGGTACTTCTTTTCTCCATAACGGCTGGTAACACCTGATATCTAAAATCACAACAAAACCAGCAACTAAATGCCGGCCACACCACTCCTTATCAAGAAGCTTGTGGGCTTTCGAATTTGATAAGAATCGCGCCGTATCGATTTCAAAATCCCTTTGCCGGGGCTGAGGTTTCCAAGATGTCTCTCTCTAGTCCCATCAGTTGCCGTTCGACATCGAGTCCACTCAAAATGGCACTCTTGGTCAGCTCTGCGTTGTTGTGTTTGCTTTCACTTAGTAAGCCTTTGCATTTAATTGAATCCGAGTTTTGAAAGTGTCACGTGACTTGTTTCAATTTCTTTGCAGTTGATCCCACTTTGGAACAGAATGCCACCAATGTGACCTACGTAACGCACATCACCCACGTGGTCGTGCACCAGCAACATCAACCGCCGCTGGCGTCCCCACCATGGCTGAACAACTCCACCAACGTAACGCTGCCGATGCCGTTCGATTCTGTGAGTTCCCTGCCACCGTTGGCCACAACTCCACCACCGCCGTCTCCGATGGAAGCCCTGCCGCCGTTGGCCACGACCCCACCACCACCGTCTCCGCTGGAAGCGGGAATTCCGCTGTACAAACATCCGCACTTTGACGCCGAAGGGAAGCCCATTTGGTTCCCGCGGATCGTCGGCGGAACCCCGGCTACGATCGGCGAGTTTCCGTCAAAGGTTTCGCTGCAGTTGGTCACGAATGGGGCCCACTTTTGTGGCGGAACCCTGCTGACCATGCAGCACGTGCTGACCGCGGCGCACTGCGTTACCGATAGGAGGGGCGTGCCGATGAGTGTTTCGATGGTGAGTTAAGAACAGTACATACAAGCTTGAGGGGATAGTCACAATCCCTTCCTGAACAGATCCAAGCCATGGCCGACGACCTGAACATCCTGCCAAAAATGGGCGCTCCAACGCGTCAGGTGCGACAAGCCCGCACCATCTCCGTCCACGACAAGTACAGCCCGGCCACGCTGGCCAACGACCTAGCCCTGGTACGAGTAACCTCAGATTTTGTCAAAACTGCCACACTCTACCCAACGAAACGTGCCTCGGCAGCTCCCGCAGCCGGTCAACTGTGCTCGCTTGCAGGCTGGGGCGTTACGGCCGCGGACAGCACCAAGGTCAGTCCGACGCTGCAGCGGGTCAACCTGGAGGTTGTTAGTTTCGAGCACTGCAACGCCGCCTACCAGGGAACGCTGGCGAAGGGAATGATGTGTGCGGCCGCGCCCGGTCGGGACGCCTGCCAGGGAGATTCCGGCGGGGCGTTGATCTGCCAGAATCGGGTGGCGGGAATTGTGAGCTTCGGAGCCGGCTGTGCCCATCCGAACTTCCCCGGCGTCTACATGGACGTCGTTCATCACGAGAAGTGGATTAGCAAGTCGCTGAACGGGGTTCAAGGGTTGAAAGTGCAGCTTGGAGTTTGGATCGTGATGGTGGCGGTTCTGATTAAAACCGCTTTTAGTGGTTAGCTTTTGCTGAACGTGGAAATAGCCTAGATGTAGACAACTTAGAGCATTGAATGAGCTTTGTTATCAGGACAAGAAAAATGTTGCTGATAGTTGTTTTTTTTTTGCGCTAAAAATAATTGCATAATTTTTATCAGTCTCATGTTGCATTGCTCATTGATAAGGTTGGCCATGTTACATGAGTTTGACTGATAAAAACTGCAATCACTCGAATAAAATGTTTACAAACAACTTCCCGACTGGTTATTTTTATATTCGAGTATTTTCGATCTTACTTTGGTGTCTCCAGACCTGCGAAGTCGGGTATCCTTTGAAGCAATTTTGACTCCGGATGTCATCCATAAAGTATTTATCATCATTACAAACAACATGTTTAATCTCAACAAACCAATCTACTGTCTACTTCTCATTCAGTTACAAGGCAATACCAAGAAGATAATCTTCGAGTTTATGTAATGTCAGGATTGCGATTCAGTTTTCCCCTTGTTTCTTATGCTACTTCGTTCAACAATCAATCGCGAAGTTACGGAGTCATTATTGTCTTGCTCTTGCCGAAAAACGTAGTGCCAGTAGAATGTGTTCTCTCCTGTTGAAGAAATTATATTTTTAATGTATCTTCTTATTGTTTAAATTTGTTTATTATTCAAAACTTCAAATTAATTAAAATACTCAGCGTACCTACTTGTCTTTGTGATACTGGTAAACTTCGTTTATTAGTCATTTAGTTTCGGAAACTGTTGTAATTATTTCTATTGTTCATTTATGCGAGACGAGATCGATTTCAAGGTCGTTCTATTTTGTCGCACGTCGCTTTTTGACGAGAAAAATGCATTTTAATGTTTGACCTTGAGTAAACCAAAAACAGAGCACGCAATGTAAACAATAACAAACGTGTTTTGTTTGGCTGACCATTCTATGCATTGTCCCGAAGTTTGGTTGAATTTGATTGCTGGAGACCCAAGTTATAATTACAAATGTTTAATGTAGTCGGCTTTGGCCAGTTTTCGCCAGTTTTTTCCATTTTTTTTTCCATTCTCCATCAATAAAAAGTATAGGTCATCGCATTGAATTTTGAGATATTAGAGAAATACTTGGAAAATATTTGAGTTTCTTTGATAAAAATAGATTTTTTGCAATCTTTTGCCCAAAATTAATATTTTTATGTACTAAAATATTTTTCAAAGTACTACAAATTGATTCTTGAATATTTCTGAGCATTTTCAATCGATAAAAAGTGTAGGTCATCGCATTGAATTTCGAGATATTTGCCTTCCAAGGTATAAACCAGCTTTTTCGCTATTTTCAAAATATGGTGATGCGCGCTTTAGTTTTTACTAAAAAACGGCATTATTTATTGGTCAAAAATTATAACAATGTTCTAGACATATGTTGCCCACATACCAACGAACATTTTGGTGTATAAAAAAGTATAGGTCATCGCGATAAATTTTGAAATACCCAGGAATTTTGAAAAACTATTTTACTAAAAAGCACCGACGGAGAAGAAAAACTCGTTTTTTTTGAAAAATGAACCCGTAGTTAGAAAGCTGAGAAAATTCTCTAAATCGTGATGTGTTTGGATTTTTTAAAACGATAATAAAACAAATATGAAAAATGATAAACAACGCGCGCGCGAGTCACGAGACGGCGGCCAATTTTAGGAGGTGTCAAGATTGAAACATCTTTCATAAGAAAAGTGACAACAATGATCAGATTTCATGTTTTCCATTCCCAATTCCGAGCAAAGTGTATTGTATTGTAGGTAGTCAGCGCCGAAATCGATGTTTGAACAATAGGTTCCAGTTAGTTAAAAAAATCCTAAGTAAATATTTAAACAAGAAAAAGGCGCCGATAACTAAAGTCAAACTACAAAATAGCTTGATAATTTGGATTTAAATACTAAAAATAGTGTCTTATATAAAAACAGAGACAGCATAATGATGCAAAAATGCAATAATTGTAGTATAACTTTTTAAAATAAAAAAAAAGAATTTATGGAAATATTTTGAGTTTCTATGAAAAATGTTTGAATTTTACATCACATACAGTTTTCTATTGAATTTTGACATTACAAAATTTTAACCCAGTTTTCAAAAATGACTTTGAGATATTTTCAGCACTAAAGTGCTTGATTTCCCTTACCATATGCAGTACAATTTTCCTACGCTTTGTAAATACCTGAATTTAAAAATTACTTCTTTAAAAATTTCAATGGCTTTAACTTTTTACCAATAAGACCAAAATTTTTTGAAATAATTTAAATAAACCAAAAGTTGCGTCTTTCAATCACAAAAGTTTTGGTACCCAAACATGTAAACAGGTAGGTCATCGCTTAAATTTTAAAGTTATCGCAGTTTTAGTGGAAAAGTCGATTTTTTCCCCTTTTGTCATTTTTCCGTTTATGCGTGCAGCATGTCAAAAACCCAGTATTGATTTTCAAAAAAAATATCTTGGATTATTAAAAACATAACTTCACAATTTTTTAATTTGTTTTGTAAAATTTTCCGAGGAATCTGACAAGATTCTGATAAAAATATTTTCAGACATGGGCTTTTTGGTCCCGAGACCTTCAAAAGAGCATTTTATGTTTTTATTTGACCTTTCCAAATGTGAGGCTAGTAAGTTGCAACTTCTAACTATTTTTTCCTTAAAAGCACCTTTCGTTTGCGCCCAAGACAGCAAAAATCGGTTGAAATGGTGCGGAGCTATGATTTTTTTTAAATGTGGTTTTTGCAAAAATCGGCAAAAATGGCAATTTTTCGGACCACCCTAACACGACGTACGTCATACTAATAGCCAAACAAAAAAATACGGGTCTAATTATTTCTGCCAAGGAACTCCCAGAAAAATTTTGAGCTGGATCGGAGAACTTTTTTTTCCAAGTCATGCTGTTTTCGTGGGGAAATGCTGCATATTAATATTTCATTAATCTTCAGAAGATTATCATTTTAGATTCATCCAATTTTAATATTGACATAACATAAAAAAGATATAAATATTATAGTCAAGAAATGAAATTTGTTATTAGAGGGTGACGAGCGGGAATTCCCGGGAAATCGACCATTTTTGGACCTCTCGATTCCCGGGAAATTCGGTCGAGACTCCCGGGAAATTTTAAATTTATAAATATTGAGGCAAAATTATATAAACTAATCAAGAATTATTTGAAAAAATCAAAATTGTTTGGAACATTGGATGTCTAATGTTCGATGTTCAAATTCAAATAAACCAATGCTTCTCTAATCTTCCTATTCATATTTTTTTTATTTTTTTTTTATTTTAACTTGTCAAAAATTCCAATAACTATAATCGAGAGAAGCCAAAAAAAATGTGGACCCCAAAATTTACCTTAAAACATACTCTGCAGTTACACCCTAGAAATGAAATTTAATGTTTTCTTTTTTATAAATCCAGAGTTGTGTTGTGAAAAAAAAACTCTAGAAATATTATTTTTATTTATTATTTCTAAGAGGTAAAAGCTTTTTCAAGATAAGTTCAAAGCATAGCAATCCTCTTTTTTTTTTTTAATTCTAAGTACCCAACTTAATTTTCAAGGTAATTTCTTTGTTTGATGTCTAAGCGATGTCATTTTATGTTTCACTTCAACCTCAATATTAAACTTTGGTGCGGTAATCTTTGTAAAGTTAAGGTTCGCCAATTGTGAATACTCCGGTTTTCCTGATAACTGTAAATATATCTTCAATTAAAATTTAGGTACTGTTGACCTTAAAAAGGATGAAAAAAAATTAAATTATTGTTTTGAGTCGTTATTTATCATATTGCAAAAATCTCGATACTGGAAAATTTTATATCAGCTATGTTTTTACTTCACAAAAATTGAATAATAAGAAGTTCATGGAATAAGTTTGTGAAACATTTGAAAAGTCACTCATTGCGAATTATGATTCGTAAACATTTTAAAACAATTATAGTAAACTATATAGTTCTTCAAAATTATGAGGATACTTAATTTGATAACGAATAAATAACGAATAAATAACGAATGAATTACGAATTTAATACATACTTTTCTTTTTAAATTTTGCCACTATTGGCATAGTAAAAAAAACTCCCGGGTCCCGGGAATTCCCGGGAAATGGCCAAATTAAACTCTCGATTCCCGGGAAATTGAAAATCTCGAGAATCGTCACCCTCTATTTGTTATTAATGAACCTGTCAATGATATCATATAAATTCGCAAATTAAAAAAAACACACTTTTTTGTATGGAGCGTAGACAGTCGCTGAACCCCTCCTCCCCCTGGTTTATGGATGGTCCCTTTTTGAAATCAATCAAAAAAGAGAATTCCCGAACTCGACGTTCTTTGTAGAGTGGTGTAATTATCAATTTTACTAAGGAAAACAAACGAACACCATTTGGTCACTTGAGTCAATAAACGCTTGCTGATAAAGCTAGCAATGTTTAGCATCCTAGTATTACGTCTAGTCACATCACGTGACTAATCTTACGATTATTAACAGATTCGATTTTGCATTCGAATGGCATTTATTTGGAAATCAATGTTTTACAAAGTTCATTTCCAACAATATTACAAAGGGTTTCCCTGCGACATTCTTCACTACAATTTTGACCAACTCCTCGAAACTGATATGAGTGATATTTCTTGAATAGATCATCATCCTTGCTTAATTTTGTGAATAAATCATGTAACGAAGATGGCGTTAGATCTTGCAGATTATACGCAGCTTTCATATCATACTCCAGCTTCCAGGATGGTTTCTGGTTCTTTCTATTGGTCTCTTCAAGGTCGAAAAAATAGGTTTGATGATTTTCCACAGCCTAAAAAATGGAAATCGATTGTTACTCAAGCCATTTAATATTCGTCATAAACTTACATATGACTTTGGGTCCACTTCATAAACTCGATAGCTCGGATTAACTCCGCTGTAAGCTGCCAGCGACCCTGCGTTCCACGCTACCCCAATCGCTTCCTTACCCCTGTACGACAGCCTAAACTCGTCCAAGTGGGTGTTCCCGTTGAACTCCGCTACGATTACGTGCGCGAAGCGGTTCACAATTTTCCTATACTGAGCGGTCCAATCGGCCAGCAGGTGCTCACTTCGCGGAGGGAGGTGAGCCATAATATGCACACGCTCACCGTTGAGTTCGGCTTTTTCGAGTGTGTCGTACAGATATTGCAGTTGGCGGAAGTAGAATGTGTTTGTCGGGTGCAGGAGCCACCAGTTGTAGATGTTGGCAATGTTGTTGTTCAGAACGATCACTCTGAGACCTTCTCGTAATTTGACGCTGTAATATCCCTCATGGTTTGTCGGGAATTCAAGTCCTGGGCGTACGTAGAACTTGGTCTTAAGGACATCCTCGAAATCTTTGTAAAGGTACTCATGGCCAACATCACCAGCTTCCGCTGGAGAAAACTTTCCCCAGGTATGAGTGTCGTGCAGTCCCAACGCCAAGAACACAGGAACCTCTTTGAAAGCCAACTTGGCCCGAACCACCGCAGCGGCCTTCCTAATATCTCTCGTGACGTAACTCTTCGTCAAATCCCACGCGTGATGATGAATAATGTTCCCGGTCATATAGATCACATCAATGTCCTTGTGCTTCGCAGCCATCTGCTCGAGAGCGTGCTGAAAGGCGAACGCCGGTTGGTCGCAATGTCCCAAGTCACCCCACTTGTTGTTGCGCACCCTGAACGGGTCGATGTACCGACAGCAAGCTCCGGAATCACAATCACTTTCCGCACCAATAACGTACTCCTGATCCATGTGAATGTCTCCAAGGTGAAGGATCTTCATTGGTTTACCGATCTTACCTGAAATCTTGTATTCTTTTGATTTTGGGCTTATCGCGACCTGCTGTCTGATAGTATCAGATCCTTTCCGATCGCTACATCCAACGTCCTCCATCGTTTGACGGCAAAAGTCGTCGGCGGTAAGATCTTGCCGAGCTTGGATGATGTGAGTGAGGGAGTCCTACAATGCACGATACTTAGTATAGTTTACCTCAGAGTCTCCAGGTACCTACAATGTTAATCCTAGCGATACCATTGCAGACATGGATCGGGCGACCCGACAGCCGACACAGCGTTCTTCCAACGACCTCAACGGTAGCTTTAGGAATGTCTCTTCTTCGAGTCATTTTGATCAAGGTGTAGAACACTAGTCGACACGAGAGACACAGCTTCGCCTGGAAGAGACTGTTTTACGTCACCAGACTTTATGTGTAACTCAAACTACCGACATTAGAAGTCTCCACGATATCCGCAAGTACCAACGTCTCATTTTGCAGCAGCTTATCGACTACTTTTGCGTAGTTTTGTCCCACTGTACCTCGCATCAACAGCGACAAAAAGTTGTCGAAAAAGTCAACTTCTTCGGTGCCCACATTCACGCTTATCTGTTGGCTTGCACCAACCAACAAGCTTAAGCCTGCCACTACAAGACCTATCACTTTCACGAGCCTCATTCTGAAGTGCACCACTTCACTTACAGATCCTCCCTGGATTTATATAACCCTTTCACCTAGATAAACTCTGTTTGTTCAACTGCTACCCTGTTGACGTTCTCTACATTGCAAAACACTCGCAAACATAAATCTCATCGCTTTATTGACACTCTCAATCGAAGAACGTTTCCCGCAGCTCGTCACACTTCACATCGTCACCCATTTCGCTGACCACAATCTGGCACAGGTGGTTCAGCAGGCAGTTCTCGTCGCAACCCGCTTCCAGCGAGGGATCGCCCAGCTTGACCTTGAACTGCCAGTACCGGTAGAGTTCATCGCGCCCAGCGGGCGTTCCCAGCCGCTTGACCATTCGATCCGCTTCCGCCGGACTCAGGTTGTGCATGTCAAACTCCTCGGCAAACGAGTACAGCTTGAACCAATCCGGACGTCGATCCGGCGTCAGGTTAGCGTCCGTCAGGTTGAAGATGTACGACTCGAAGTCGGTTACTTGCTGGAATTGCATGAAATTGAATACTGAAATCAACCTGAAGAAGTTAACTACTCACATAAGTCTCCGGATCTACGTAGTACACGATGTAGTTCGGGTTGATATCGCTGAACGCGGTCGTGCTGCCTCCGTTCCAGGCCACGTTAATCGCATGTTCTGGCGACTCACGAGAGTAAAACACGTTGAACTCATCACGATGCGTGTGTCCATGGAACTGAGCACTAATAGTGTCGTGGAAGCGTTCCAAAATCCGACGGAACTCGCGCTGACAAATGCGGAACGTCGATCCGGACGAGGCGTACGGGATGTGAGCTAGGATGTGAACCTTCTCGTTGTTACGTTCCGCCACGAGCAGAACGTCGTGCAGCCACTGCATCTGGTTCGCGAGATAGTCCGGCCTCCAGAGGATCCACCAGTTGAAGGTGTAACAGTCCTGGTTGTTCAATGCGACTACCCGAAGACCCGGGCGGATCAGATAGGTATAGAAACCACCCTGCTGGATGGTGTGCCGCGTAGATTGAGGCAACCAGTGACCCCAGAGATCCGCCGAGAAGCGGTACAGCCAGTCCATCGAAAAGTCCGGCCGGACGTTGATGGTTGGAGCGAAAACGTTCGTCGGATGTGCCTCATGGTTGCCGAGAATGTTCAAAACTGGCGTATCCGGGAAGGTGCGGATCAACTTGCTGTAGATACGATTCATAGCTCCAATGTTATGCCCAATCGATGTTTCCCAAACGCCGTGATCAATCATGTCCCCAGTGTGATAAATGTATGCCGCGTCCGGGTGAAATTCCGCGACGTGATCGATCACATCCTCGATGGCATCCCAGGGGGAGTCACAGTCCCGGTAATCTCCCCAGCGACCTGCCTGCTCCGATGGGTCTTCCGGAATACCTTGATCGTTACGGCAGCATGCCGGCCGGTTGCATACGGCGTTGTAACCCATTTGATACTTGGGATCGTAGTGCAGATCGGAAATCTGAACGATCTTGATATCGTTGGGACCGCGCGCGCTCGGAAAATGTTTGGATTCCTGTGGATGATTTGATATTCACTTTATCCCATCGATCTTAAAGCTTCTACAACTTACCGTAACGGGTCGACCACTAGCGTCCACATTCACGGACCAATCCAAAAACTCCGGATCCGACAAGATGCACGCCGACGACTGGAAGATCACAGCGCAAACCGAGTCCGAACCCAGCGATGGTCGGTTATCAAAGATATAGATAAAGAAGTCAATATTGATCTCAATCACGCCGTAGCAAACGTCCGGTTCCTGAATCTGCAGCGTCGTACACAGCTCGTACGCCGTTCCAAAAAGATCATCCCGGGTGGCCCCATTTTGCCGTTGCTGCATCAGCTGTCCCACGACCGACCGGCACAGCAGACAAATCTGACCCTCCCGCTGGATCGGCAGATCCTCCAGCTCCATGCCACGTTCCTCGCGCGGAATCTTCCAGGAATCGAGCATCTCCCGGAAGCGAGGTGTCTTCACTCCCGTGTGCTTCCAGATGCGGAACTCCCGCTCGAACTCCTTCTCGGCACGTGCTGACAAAGGAATGGAAACAATTTACGACCCGGTACTTGAAGCTCTGAAGAGTGTTTTGAGGACGTACTAACCGTATTCGTGCTGAAGTTGTTCAACTGTTGCGCTGTAATTCTTGGGCTTTACCTGGTACCCACTGCAGGTGGAGGCCAATGCCCCCACCAGTACCACGACGGTCAACACTAGTTTCATCTCGGACAAACCTGCGCGCTAGTGGCAGCAATACCACAGACTACCGGCATTCAATGCCGATTGGCAACTTTTATACGAGCCAATTGAAGATGTTCCCGCCGTTATCAGCTAATGTGTAACGCTTATCACTACATACCATCAATCACTTGTAATCGAGCTGTCGTGGTAATCGGTCGCATTTTTAATTAAGTCCGTGTCGTTCCGCGCGCTTTTTGAAGTGTAAGCATAAACCGCGAATTCATTCATTTTTTTGTGTCGACTTAACCCTCTCAACTCGCGAAACATGCCTTGCCATATCAATAACTGCCAAATCACCGACGCATCGCACTTGATGCAGTGTTCCGGTTCGTGTGGCAGAAGTTACCATGCTGCGTGCGCTGGGACACAGAGGAACTACGAGAACGAAATAACTAATTATATGATCCCGCTGTGCCGAGACTGTCAGGGAGTTATTTCGGTTGAAGTCACAACTCGCGCCGTTCTCCTGCAACAGCAAAAGCTGACTTGCGATATAAAAGCTCTGATTGATGCTAACTTTAAGGCTTGCAATGCCTTCAAGCAAATGGACAACAAAATCGAAGTTGTTCAAGATGAATATGAGGGCATTGCCACCCTCCTTGGCGAAATGCAGCAGCAACTCAACAGACTGGATAAAAATCGATGACTCTACATTAAACGTATGCAAAAAGTTTCGTCAATTTTAGATGACGTAGCACCAGCGGACAACGCCAGTACGTTGGTCAAAATCGACGCACTGACCTCCGTCACTCAGCAAATTGGTGAGAGTCAGAGCATTATCGGTGAAAGACTTAAGAATATCAACACGGAGTTGATTTTTTTGTCTGGGCGTGACCCTGGTCCTGCTGTCAATGAAATCCTCGAGGAGATTAAGGCAATCTCAGCCAATCTCCCGGCTGGTACTGAGCAAACCGAGGCTCATCACGAAACTCTTGCTGATGAGTTAGCATCTAGCTCAGCTTCAGGTACTCCCAATCTTAAAGACAATTCTGGATGGCGCACACTCGGCAATAAACGGCTATGGAAAGCTGACTGGACTGACTACGATATCCGAACAGCACGCCGAAAGGAGCAATCTAAATTGAGACGTAAAGCCAATCAGCGAAAACGGCGTCGGCAACATAGGCGCTCCAGCTACACCGGGACAGACGACCTCGATGATTACGAGCTCGATTACAGCTTCTTTGACAACAATTTCCACTTAGAACAACGTAACGACCGGCTTCACCGCCTGTGCCACAATCAGCTTGCACAACACTTAGTAAAACAACCAGTCAACTTATTACAAAATCCACAACATTCACAATCCCAGCAACAACAACATAATCAACAACAACAATCCCAGCAGCAACAACACCAACAGCATATCCAGCTCCAACAACAACAATCCCAGCAACGTCAACACCAACCCCAGCAGCATCAACATCAATCCCAACAACAGCAACAACTTCATCAACTCCAGCAACCCTATCAAGACCAACAACAGCAGCAGCAACATCAACAACTTCAGCAACCATCTCTACAGCAACACCAACAACAAACATTTCAACACCTACAGCAGCCGCAACAAGCCCACCCCCTCCAGCAACAACAGCAACAGCAACATCAACAACAACAACCACAACCCCATCAACAACATCATCAAAATCTACAGCAACAACTACAAGCCCAGTCCCACCAACAACAGCAACCTCAATTTCACCAGCAACACCCACCGGCACAACAGCAACCACAACTTCATCAACAGCAACAGCCCACCCAAGCTCAGCTAATACATAGAAGCGCACAGGTATACAGTGAAACACCTAGCTGGATGTTCCGGCCAGCGCAACGTAGCTCTTTTTCGGAAACAGGAAATTTTATGAACTAATGACGCCTTCATGTGAAGCTAGCGATAATTTAATTTTGACAAGTCCAACCACTGCGTCTAATAATTTAATTGAAATTTTGACTTACTGTCAAAACTTCAATAGAATGAAAAGTGCCGCAAAAATCGACACTATTAATCAAGCTATCAGCGGATGCCTTTATACTGCTATTCTTGGCACGGAGACCAGTTGGGACGCTAGTATTTTAAGCGAAGAGGTTTTCTCTAGCAACTTTAATGTATTCAGGAATGATAGAAATCTGTTATCATCCGGGAAAAAGTCGGGAGGCGGCGTTTTAGTCGCCATTAAAACCAATTTTGACTCAGAAAAACTTGATTCTGACGTTTTTGCACATTTTGAACACGTATGGGTCAAAGCTCAGATTGCAAAAGAGACTCACATCTTTGCATCTGTGTATTTTCCCCCGTTATCGCCACTCAGCTCATATGAAGATTTCTTCAAGAACGCTGAAAAATTATCTCCAGTCTAGATCCCGAATCCAAAATACATTTGTATGGCGATTTCAATCTCGGTGCTGTCGACTTCATGGTTGACGCAGAAAACGAGTCTATTCTTATTCCCATCTTAGGGAAAGTGATAGATTACAAGTAATTTTTGACAAAATGTACTCTCTCGGCCTAAATCAAATTAATCATGTTAAAAATCAAAATAATCGCTTTCTTGATCTTCTTTTACTAATATGACTGAAGACTTCTGTGTGACTGAAGCAAATAATCCACTTTGGAAAAATGAAGCTCATCACACAGCAATTGAATTTTCACTTTTCGTGCATAAGGCTAATAACAGACCAGATGGTTCAGATTACGAAGAAATTCCTGATTACAATAATGCCAATTATCCCTTAATCAAACGTAGACTATTAGAAGTTGATTGGAAAGCATTACTAGAGAAAGAAGCGAACATCGAGCTAGCAGTTAACACTTTCTATAGCATTATATACGACATCCTCGATGAAAGCGTCCCAATACGAAGAAAAAGACGCACAATTGACAAACACCCGCCTTGGTTTACAAGAGAGGTTAAAAACCTTAAAATAGAAAACAAAAAGCTCACAAAGCTTACAAAAGCAATAGCCAAAAACTTGATGAGTATCTACAAATATGCAGTCAGTTAGAAGTCACCATCCAATTTGAATTTGAAAAGTATCATAGAAAGGTAGAATCGGAAATCAAGAGTGATTCCAAGCAGTTTTTCAATTTTGTCAAATCAAAATTAAAAAGTAGTAATTTTCCGTCAAATATGTCTCTCGACAATAAAATTGGCAAAAACAGTGCAGAAATTTGTGAATTATTCGCAAACTTTTTTGAAAGCGTATACACCTCTTTTGATGAAAACGATCGAGACCGAAGCTACTTTTCCTTTATTCCCCAAGCGAATAACGAAATAACAGTCGATAGCTTATCCTTAGATGAAATTCAGGCGGCTCTTAAAGCTCTTGACAGTTCAAAAAAGTACCGGACCAGATGGAATATCTCCAAAATTTGCAAAAAAATGTAGCCTCTGAACTGGCTTCTCCGCTTTATTGGCTATTTAATCTATCATTAAAATCAGGAATATTCCCAAGTGCTTGGAAGAAATCATATTTAGTTCCAATTTTCAAATCCGGTAAAAAATCTGACGTGAAAAACTACCGTGGAATTGCTCTTATTTCATGTATTCCCAAGCTCTTTGAGGCAATAGTTAACAACAAAATGTTTGCTCAATTAAAAGACTACATAACACAAAAACAGCATGGATTTTTCAAAGGGCGCTCAACCGCAACTAATCTTCTCTCGTTCGTAAACTACACATTGAATGAAATGGATAACAAAAACTCTGTACAGACACTCTATACTGACTTTAGCAAAGCCTTCGACAGAGTGGACATTCCTATGCTTCTTTTCAAATTGGATAAAATCGGAATTGATTCTAATCTACTTTCATGGCTTAAATCTTACTTAACAAAACGCACGCAATGTGTTAAATTTAATGGCCTCATATCTAGGCTCATCAATGTTACTTCCGGGGTACCTCAAGGCTCTCATTTAGGCCCATTACTTTTTATTCTTTACGTAAATGATGTATCCTTTATATTTAAGCATATCAACGTTTCGATTTACGCAGATGACATGAAATTGTTTATGAAAATTAAAGACGAAACTGACGCTTCAAGATTCCAGAACGAAATCAACATATTCTTTGAATGGTGCTGTCGTAGCCTTTTACAACTTAACATTAAAAAGTGTACATCGATCTTGTTCAGCAGAAAAATAAATAAGCCAAATATAAACGTAAAACTAGACAACCAGATAGTTGAAACCTGTTCAAATGTTAGAGATTTAGGAGTCATACTTGATTCTAAAATGACTTTCATCGAACATTACAACACGATGGTATTCAAAGCAAATAATATGCTCAACTTCATAAAACGATTCAGTTATAACTTTAAGGACCCTATACATTGAAAACATTGTTCATAGCTTATGTTCGCTCTATTCTTGAATATTGTAGCGTCGTGTGGAGTCCACACATCAAAACACACGAAACCCGTATTGAATCAGTGCAAAAACAATTTTTACTATTTGCTCTTCGTAAACTAGGGTGGACAGTGTTTCCCTTCCTTCGTATATTGCACGCTGTATGTTAATAAGCTTAGAAACACTTGTAAAGCGTCGTGAATTCGCTTCTCTTTCGTTCGTAAATGATCTAATTGCAAACCGAATTAATTCTCCAGAGTTGTTACAAACATTAAATTTCTATGAACCCACACGCGTATTGAGAGCACGTGAGCCATTCGCATTGCATTTTCACAGAACTGACTACGCTAAACACGGGCCCATGAATAGAATGATGGAAACTTATAACAAATATAATAACATAATCGATTTCACAATGACAAAATCCACCATGAAAAAACAGTTCTACAATTAAAGATAGATGTTCCCCCCTTGTAATTAGAAACTAAGCAACGATCATGTAGTCTACGTATGTTTGACGAATAAATAAATAAATAAATAAATAAATAAATCAACGAAAATCGCGAGACAAACTGTGTGGTGGGTTGGGTCATGTTCGGATGTCTTCTTCACAAGTGTACCCCCCCGCGAATGTAACAACTAATAACAGAATTTAAAAATAAAACTGCATTCGTTTTTATTGCTCGAAATTCCACTTATCATCGTCGATCTCGCGGAACAGAGCGATAATTTCGTTGCACTTGGTGTCGTCGTTGGCGGTGTTGGTCACGATTTCGCACAGGTGGTTCATCAGGCACGCACCGTCGCAACCCTCCTCGATGAAGGGATCGCCGAACTTGACCTTGTGCTGCCAGTAGCGGTGCAGCTCGGCGGGGTTCGATCCGAAGCGGCGTGCCAGAGCGTCCAGCGACGCCGGCGAGCTGTTGGGGATGTTGAAGTCACGGTTGAACGAATACAGCGGCTGCCACAGCGGGTTCCGGAGCGGGTTGCGGTTGGCCTCGGACAGGCTGAAGAAGTAGGACTCAAAGTCGGTCACTTCCTGGAAAGGGGAAAGAAGGTTTGAATGGGGGTGATCGAGTTGGAGTGCGATCGCGGCTTACAAATGTCTGCGGGTTCACGTAGTACACGATGTAGTTGGGGTTGAAATTGCTGAATGGAACGGTACCACCGCCGTTGAACGCTACGTTGATCGCGTGCTGCGGGTTGGCCTGTGAGTAGAACACGTTGAACTCGTCGGCGTGGGTGTGACCATGGAAGTGGGCCTGCACGGTGTTCCAGAAGCGGTCCAGAATACGACGGTACTGGCGAGACCAGGGAGCGAAACTGGTGCCTGCGCCGATTGGGATATGGGCCAGGATGTGGACCTTTTCGCCGGCTTGTTCAGCTTGCAGCAGGGTATCGTGCAGCCACTGAAGTTGACTTCGCAGGTAAGCAGGATCGTACAGAATCCACCAGTTGAAGGTGTACGCATCGTTGTTATTCAAGCCAATCACGCGGAAGCCTGGCCGAACCAGAGCGGTGTAGTAACCTCCGTGTTGAATCGTTGGTCTGGTCGCAGCCGGTAGCCACGTGGACCACTGATCGGCTACCAGATCGTAAACCCAGCTTGCGGAAAAGTCCGGTCGAGTGATGTGACTTGGAGCGAACACGTTTGTCGGGGTGATCTCGTGGTTACCCAGCACGTTGTATACCGGCTTGTTGGGGAACACCTGCTTCAACAGCTCCATAGTTCTTGTGATGGACCGAACGTTTCCAGGGATCGTTGTCATCCAGACTCCATGATCAATAATATCTCCAGTGTGGTAAACATATGCCGCATCTGGATGACGACGACCAGCTTCCTGAACGGCATCCTCAACTGCCTTCCACGGTGAGTCACAGTCTCGGTAGTCTCCCCACTCTCCAGCACCTTCTGCCGGATTTTCTGGAATGCCCTGCTCTTCACGGCAGCAGCATGGTTCTCCGCAGACGGCGTTGTACCCCGTACGGTAGTGCGGATCGTAGTGCAAATCCGTCAGGTGGATGATCTTGATGTCGTTAGGACCTCGGTTGGGACCGGTTTTTGACGACGTGATCGGAGTACCTCCCGGTGCAACGTTGATCGACCAGTTCAGGAATTCGGGATCTTGCAGTACGCAAGCACCCGACTGGAAGATCACTCCGCAAATGGTTTGCGCAGTCAAGCTCGGTCTGTTGTCGATGATGTACAGGAAAATGTCGATGTTCTTGTCGATAACCTTGACGCAGTTCTCCGGCAGCAGAATTGCCAGCGAGTCGCAGGTCGATGCAGCCTGGGCAGCAATACGATCGCGATCCCAGTTCAGCACACGTCGATAGGTCAGGTATGTGGTGACCAGCGATCGACACGCGGTACATTCCGTCGTTTGGTACTCCTACGGATGGTTGTCCAGCTCCTGACGGAACATATCCGGCTTGTGCTTCAAGTACTCGAACATCTCCTGAAGTCGCACAGACATGTTGCCCGTCTCGGTGTACAGCAGATGCTCCACAAGGAACTCCTTCTCGAACTCCTCTGCAAAATCAAGTGATCAATACCACAACTCCAACGTAACTCCGCCTAACTTACCGTTGAACTTCATCTGTTGCTGTACGATCTTGTCGTAGTTCCTCGGCTTAACCTGGTACCCATGGGTCACCCCAATCAGCAGCACCACTCCCAGAAAGAGTATCTTCCCGATCGCGACCATCTCGGCACGCAGTTGTCAACAGACTAAATCCAATAATTCACGCAGCAGCTGCCTGGCCTGTTGGCATTCGGAGAAATGCCGTGTCCATTTTTTTTTTTTTTTTGAATTAAATATACTTTATTGAATCTTTCTTATAATAATTACATTTGGTTTACATAATAAGTGGTCAGCTGTGGCTCTTCAGCTTTAGTTTGCTTTTCGTGATTTGAACACTGTTTATTTTCATAACTTTAAAAGTATATGATTTATCATTTTTGTAACACTAGGTACAAATGCCGTGTCCAGTTTCGAGTGAACGCTGTAAACCCCCGCGCTTATATAGGCCATTCTGAACCAGTTTTTTTTTTTTTGGGGAACTCTCTCCGTCTCACTTTCAGCTTTATCAAATGGGTATCGGAAGACGCCGACGCGTGAACGCGCGGGCTAAGGCAAAGGTGCTAACATCGTTTTCGATAATAATTTATCACTTTTTGTTTTTGTTTAGTCATTGAACTCGCGCCACAAACTCTTGTCGGCTAAATTTGGCAAATTTTGAGGCCCATGTCTGTTCGACCTAGACATTGACCACCGTCGCAGGGGTCTGCGCTAATAAGTTGTTGTGTTCACTGTCAAACTTTCTCGTGTGAAGTGATAACGGACGGTTTTTGATTGACTAACACGTTTTGAGCCTGCCAGACGATATGGTCTCATGGTGAACGGTGGCGCGCACATGGCATGTTGCTTGATTTCGATTGATAAACTAACTGGTCTGGTGCGTGAGGAACGCGTGAAAAAAAAAAATGAATTTGAGATGAACTTACGCTCTAATCTACTCCGTCCCATATGTCAAAAGAGCAAGCCGAGACAATCGCAAGGCAAGTTTGTCCCGCCCATGAGGCTACGTGTTCGGATTTCATGGAAAAGTGGGATTTGCTACGATTTTCTGGAATAAAGTACTAAATTTTATTGGGGTGTCTAATAGTTCACATGATTTTGAAACAAACTGCATCGTTAACTCTAAATTGACGAAATAACATATCGACGACGTCGTGCTAACTTGCCGTACGTCGTTTTTTGACGTTCTAAGAAAAACACATTTTTGTGTTTGCCATTGAATAAACAAAAACGAGAGCACGTAATGTAAATAATAACAATCACGTTTTGTGTGGTTCATCATTCTGTGCATCGTCCAAAGTTTGATTGAATTTGGTTACTGGAGTTCAGAGTTGTAATTGAAAATGTTTACGATAGTCGAGCTCGTTTCTGTGTCAAACGCGTTCTGACCTGAAATCCCTTTGGCCAATTGTCGCACTTACATTGATTTTCGGGCTCTGTCAAGAAAAGTGACAAAAATGCACGGAGTTTTTTAGGTTTTATAGAATATCTCAGAATTGAAATCGATATTTGGGGATCTGTGAAGGTTGTTTGGACATATTATATAACTAGCATCTGGGCCCAATTTTGCCTGAGTTCGGCATTATCACGGGATTTAAACTCGTCTGAAAAACCTGTATCATTTTCTCCTTCGAAGCGATGGCGCCGCATGGTGATAGCTGTCCTGTTTATTACACTGTGAAATTACCCATGGCTAATCCAAGGAACCAAAAGGTGACAGCAAAAATGTCCTTCCAAAAAAACATATCATTTAAAAAAAATTCGAACAAATCCGCAACGAATTACAAGTTTTATAGTCGAACTACACTTAAAAGTCGGTGTTGTTATTTGTTTTTGCAAAACTGCCAATTTTTTGAAGAAAATGCCAAAAATATTCGTAACTACCTTTAGCCTTTTGGTGGCGCTTTGTGTTAGTATGTGTGTGGACGATTGAAATTGTTTGAGGATTTATACCCGTGGCATTATCCAGTCCTAAACATAAAAGCAAGCAAATTAAGAAACCATGACAAATGGCAAAAAAAACCATCGCGAAGTCCTCCTTTTATTTTTTACCTTCTAGTTACAGAATCCACTATAAAGATGTATGCAGCAATTGTAGATTTTGTACAAACGAACAATTTTGTAGAACATTGTTTTGTTGCAAAATGAATGCTGTTGACACTAGAACGTAAACAGTGTCAAAAACTGCCAACATCGGTGTCCCTCACTCGTGATGATGAGGGGGGGGGGGTCCAAGCTCCATACAAAAAAGATTTGTTTTGTATGGAAATTGTAAGAGGGGGTGGGGGGTCTGAGATTTAAAAAAAAGTGTCCACGTGGTTTATGGATGGTCCAAACAAAAATGGTAAAAATTCGAAAATCTGTAACTTTTGAAGCAAGTTTCCGATTAACTTGGTTTCTTATGCAAAGTTGAGGTATTGATGAGTTCTATTCAAAAAAGAAAAAAATGTGTACCCGGAAAAAATCTTGCCAATTTTTTATTAACTTTTTTTACAAAACCTCAATTTCCCAAAAAAAAAATATTTTTTTTGATTTTAGGATTTTATTTATATGTTTTATTAAGGGGTTACATACATGTAAATCGACAAAAAAGTCAGAGGTTGGTGTGGCACACACTTAATTTTATTTTAAATCTGTTATCAGGGCATTAAAATATACATTTTCATCTATTATTAAAACAAATTTGAAGACATTTGGTTGTATCATTGCCAACATATATCTATTTTAAATTATCAGTTTCCAAAAACGGGTGCCACGATATCTCCACACTGCCTTGACCAAATCGGCTCAAAATTTTGGTGAAGACTCGTTAAACCGGTCCTATGTGCATGACGAAGGCTGATTTTCAAAAAACTTATTTAAAAAAAGACAAAAATATTTCTGTGTTTTTCATATAAAAAATCGTCAGTTTTTGATTTTTATATTTTTTAAAAAAGCATAATTTTAACATCGGGCTTCGTCATGCACACGGGATATATTTTGAGAGTCTTCACCCCAAATTTTATCCAATTTGGTTCATCCCATCTCGAGATATCATGGCACCCGTAAATTAACTCTGTGTTTCGAGAAAAACGCTCAGAAAGTTTGACAGTCCGCTTTGCGAACGGCAAAATGTTGAGTTTAAAATTGTCTCTAACTCAGTTTAATCATGTAATATCTTCATGAAATTTTCAGAAGAGATTGAAAATCATCTTTTTAGTGGATTCAATAAATTTTCTGTAATATGAAATTTTGCGATTTTCTACATGTATGTAACCCCTTAAACCAAAACCCGCAACATTTGAGCCATGAGAAGTATGGTAAAATATTTTGCCGCCGAGTTATGATTATTTGAAAAAAACAGTAATTTTTTGGAAAAAAACGAAATTTCACGCTTGAAATTTCTTTGGCTTTTCTTTTTTTCTTTTTAGGCCGATGCAAATATTTAAAAAAGTTTTTGTCCCTCGGCCCTGGCCGCGGTCAAGGGGGGGGGCAAAAAAATAAAAAATATATAAAAATTTAAATAACAAGCCATAGTCTTCACATTTAAATGACAAAAGTGTTTTAAAATGCATTTTACACTAGTTCAGTTGTTTTGCAATCATTAGTTTTCAAAAAATCTAAGATCTGACAAAAACAAAAATTATATCGAAAAAAAAGATTTTGCATCGAAAATTTTCAAAAAATCTTAAGATTTTTTAATAAACCCAAACATGCTAAAAATGATTTTAAACGCAGGAGAATGTATTTTAATTTGATTTCAGTTGGTTGCACTTGAATTTTCATTGAAATTTTTAAGTTTATTGTAAAAATATTTTTTTTGCCCCCTGATTTTTCGGGCCAATTTTGAAGGGGGGGGGGGGTGACAAAAACTTTTAAAAATATTTGTACCAGCCTTGATTGAATCGAATAGTACTTTACACATTTTTTGTTAAAATGCCTAGTTTTCAAGGCAAGACTAACATTTCAATATTATGCCCTTTTAAAATGTTAGTGTTGATTCAAAAAAATTTAAATTTTATTTTTTTACATTAAAAATCGGATTATTAGTTGCTGAGACATCTGCATAACTAAATTCTAGAAATTTTTCCTCCTTTCCTTATTAAGTAATCTAAAAAAACAATTACTCAATAAGAATAGGTGGCAAAATACCAAGAATTTAGGAATTCGTTATTTTTTTTTTTTTTATTTGAGTGTAGACTTAAAAAACTTCAATTTTCTTATTTCTTTTCCTTTAAGCCGCTGTCTCTCAGCAATCAAATGTCCAATCTTCAATGTCTCTGAGATACTCTTAGCCAATTTTTTGAACTTAAATTAAAACGTAGTGTCACAAATGGTCACTCATGGCCACTATTTTTTTTTTTTTTTTTTTTCAAAATCAGCAAGATTTTTTTCCTCTATAATTATTTCTTCTGAAGTCCTCATAGTTGAAGATTGTTCCGAAATTGATCAGAAAATTCTTTCAAAAGTTATGAATTTTCGAATATCTACGTACCATTTATGTATGCACAACTGCCAAAATCGTATGGAGACTTGATGAACCTATGACACAAATGGCTTTTTTGGTCATAGAGAATGCCTCCACAAAGTTTGAGTAAAAAATAAAAAAAAAATAAAAAGGTTAGATTTCGTAAATCAGTACTGAAAGTCACCATTCAATATATTTTGAAAGAATTTTTAAAGCAGGTCTGTGGAATCGGAGTCGGAGTCAGAGCCGGAGTCGGTGGAGTTGGTTTTTTGGGACCTGGAGTCGGAGTCGGCTAAATTTTAAAAGCTGGAGTCGGAATGGCAAATTTCTGATTATTCGAAGTTGGAATCAACTGAAATTTAACACAATTCACAATACTTAAATTATGTAGTATGATATTTCAATCTATTTTTTGTATTTATGTCAGATATCATTTATTTTTAGCATTTTTATGAGATCGGACTTTTGTATGGTTGTGTACGTCTAGATAAAAAAAATATTGTCACATTAATAGCTCTTATTGCGTTATGAACACTTAATTATGACCTGTTAATCTAGTCTTACACACGTTTGTAGTACAGTGTTCCCACATATTCGGAACACCCACAAATTCGGAACACTTTTGTGATAATTTGTCAATAGCATGCCAAATGCATGGTTGCTGGCGACCCTACTATTTTTAAGACCTTTATTTGGACATTTTCTTGCTATTTCACCAGTAAAGTAGTATTTTTTTTAACAAAAAACTTTATTTCAAGACTGCCTGTTCCATAATTGTGGGATGTTATTGTGCCTCCCACAATTGAAGAAAACCTAAATTTAACTGATATTTTCACAAAAAAGTTATCAGACCATGTTTGAAACATCACTAAGCTTGAGTTTTGTTGGTTTCAGAGAGTGAAGTCATTTTTTTTTTCGTAAAAAATATGTATTCCTGGAGAGAAAAAAACTGTGTTTACATCGTAAGAAAAAAGTGTTCCAAATTTGTGGATTCAAGGGTCAATGTTTTTCTTTCAAAACTTGATATAAAACGTAAAAATTACAGTCGGTCGATACATCAAACGAAACGATCGCAAGAAAAGCTTTCACATGAAGGTAAAAGCAAATCATTATGTTCAACTATCGAATTTATATGTTTTTTTGAACATTCGCCGATCTGTAAACTCATGAAATAATAAACAATATTGGACTGTAGTCGTACATAAAGCAGGAGTCGGAGTCGTTTTTGAAATATGAGCTGACTTCACAGACCTAACCATATTTTGTTGCATAGCTTTCAATAAATGATCAATGATAAATCTAGGTAGTACACTTAAATATTTGTCCAAGTGCACAAATAGAAGAGATTTTTTTATATAAATTCTCTGCAAGCAAGCTTTCTAAGTGATTTCTTAGCAACATGAAAATCAATTGTCGCTGTGCAGTGTTCGTTATATGGTGGAGCATTACAAACCTGATAATGTTCACGAAGGGTTCCGCTCCGTGTGAAATATCAGACATAGGTAATCTGTACAATCATTCCAATTTAAAAACCTAACCGTTTTTCTTTCTTTCAGCTAAGGCTGAAACTTATTTCCACGATGCCTTTGCTGCAAGTTTCGATGAGAAAAAAATGTCTTCTGATTCGAAGCAACTCATGTACTGCCTCAAAAATAAAGATGAAGCTCTAACGTTGGCAGAAATTCCGAAATGTGTGAAGGTATGCTTTGAAGTGAATGAAAATCGTGTGTTGTTCAGATAAATTTCTTTTTCAAGCCTCGCTACTGTCTTCTCTGTCGAGTGGCGATGCACACCCTGATCAGCACGTTTCAACAGCTGAAACATGTGCCCCAACAATTAAAACCTGGAATGGTACAAGTAACTCAAGGTATTTGTCAACTTGCTGAATACCCAAAGGAGTATTGTGCAGACCTGATCAACATTTTTATTGTGAGTAATTTTCAGCAGAGTTCACTAGTTTTAGCTTAAACCATTTATCTGCAGGATTCCATACTCGAAATTTTGAAAACCAACGATCACATCACGTCGCACGATGTTTGCGCACTGCCCTTAGGTCCAATTGGTTGTGTTCGGGAACCTACCGGTGCTTCCGTGGACCCGGTAAAACTCGACGAATTCAACTTCAAATCAACCGTTTCGGTAGCGTACAACAAAACCTGGCCAACGAAGATACTCCACATCACCGACATTCACTACGACCCAAAGTACGTCGGGGGGGTTGAGTCCGAAGAGGTTGTGAAGCAGTGCAAGAAAATGTTTGGGTGCTGCCGGGTTGGTAACACCGCCAAGCCGGACGAGACCTACTGGGGAAACTATAACCATTGCGACACTCCTAAGACTTTGCTGGAAGCAAGCTTGAAGAAGATTGCGGAGCAGCACCCGGATGCCAAAATGGTGTACCTGACCGGAGATCTGGTGAGACATCACATAACGGAACTTGATTTTGAAACGTTGAAAGCGGACACGGACTATGTGCTGGGACTGTTTATTGAGATATTCAAGGACATTCCTATTGTGTTTGCGATTGGGAATCATGACACGGATGTCTTTGGAATGTTTTCTTCTGGTAATATATCTAGTAACGCTGGGCAGTCAAAGATTTACAAATACTATCAAGGTTGGACTGAGAAATTGTGGAACAATGGTAAAATAACTCGTAAACTTCGTGAAATCGAATGGCCTCAGAGCGGTGAAGGTTACTACTCGATTCCAACGAAGGAACGCCTCCGACTGATTGTCCTGAACAGCAACGTTGCGTACATGTACAACTGGTGGCTCCTAGCGGATCCTAACCTGTACAATGCCCAACTCCAGTGGCTCCAGGATACCCTTGCTCGCGCCGAGCAGGAACACCAGAAAGTTCACATCCTGTCACACATCGCGCCAAATCACTACTCGCTACTCCCAATGTGGTCCCAGCAGTTTCAACGCATCGTTGAACGCTACCGAAACACGATCACGGCCCAGTTTAACGGCCACTCGCATCTCACGGAGTTTGCGATGTTCTACGACTCACAAAAGCCAACCGAACCTATTGGGGTGGCCTGGAACGGAGGATCGCTGACTCCGCACAGTTTTCACAATCCAAACTACCACGTGGTGATGCTTGAGTCCGGGAAGTTTGTAAGTCTTTTATGACTAGCTAAGATCTAAATTTACCCATTCTTTTCCGCAGTCAGTATCTACCCTGGAGACGTACACGATCGATCTGGGCAAAGCCAACAAGGACTCTTCGAAAGTCCCGACCTGGGAGCTGTCATCAAACATTACTGAAGAATTCAACCTAAAGGATCTTTCACTCAAAAGTTTGGATGAACTCGTCCAGCGGATGACCAAAAGTAAGGCTCTGGTGCAGCAATATTGGCGTTACGCCGTTAAAAAGGGTCCACGTTCGGTACCAGAACTTAGTGGCGAGTGTAAGGTGGCACTACTTTGTGGAATCGTGTCAACCCATGGGAAAAATAAGGCAAAGTGTGGAGGTCTCTTGAAGGGCACAAACTGGGATCAAGGAACGGGAATATGTACTATGTTAAATTATTAAATTGACAATTTGAACGCACTTGCAAAACCTAATTTCTGCATAAATTTTTTAACATATTTTGCGCGCGGGTTGACAACTCCAACTCAACATAAACTCCCTGCAATCAAGACCTGTGGATGGGTCTGTCGCTGTAACAAGCAAGTGGTAGACTTACAGGTCTTACTGCCATTCCACGTCAAACAGGAAGTCTCCAAATCAAAAGTGCTTCGGTTTGGCTCAAATTTGGAGTGGGGGTTCTTTGACCCACATAATTAGACCCGTATTTTTTTGTTTTTCAAGTTATCACAGATTTAGTAAAAACAAGTTGTTTTTACCCGTTTTCGAAATATTCCCGTTTTCGCGCGCGGCGCGTTGAAATACCCAGTTTTCATGCTTAAAAAATCATATCTCTGAATCGCGTTAATGGATATTCGAAATTTTTGGATATGCTACACCCAGAACTGGGCATCGGCATACGAGAGGATAAAGAGCACGATTCGTTAGTAAAATGGTACTGTGTGCGAACGGAGAGGATAAATCCCGAAATTACCGAGAGTACTTTACTCATCAGAGGCGCCGACCAGTCCAAAATGTTGGGGGGCACGGTTGTTTTCCGAAATCGTTAGGTGAGAGTGGCAATTTGATGTTTAAGTTTATTGTATATCACGAATTTTACCAATTTGAATATTACGATGTGATACAGTCATCCCACATATTCGGAACACCCACAAATTTGGAACACTTTTATGATAATTTGTCAATAGCTTGCCAAAAGTAGCTTTTCTGTCGACCTTACTATTTTTAGAACCTTCATTTGGACATTATCTTGCTATTTCACTAGTAAAAGTAGTACTTTTTTGAACAAAAAACTTCATTCCAAGACTATTTTGTCCAGAGCAGCAAAACACTGCCTCCAAATGGCCTGTTTCATAATTGTGGGATGTTATTGTGCCTCCCACAATTGTGGAACACTCGAATTTAAGTGATATTTTCACAAAAAAAGTTATCAAACAATGTATAAAACATCACTAAGCTTGAGTTTCATTGGTTTCTGTGAGTGAGGTCATTATTTGGTAATAAATATGTACTCCTGGAGAAAACCAAAGTTTGTTTACATTCGTAAGAAAAAAGTGTTCCGAATTTGTGGATTTCAAGGGTCAAAGTAATTCTTCAAAAACTTCATATAAAAGTTAAAATTTGCAGATGTTCGACACAGCATTCGATAGATCGCAAGAAAATCTTTCAAATGAAGGTAAAAGCGAATCATTAAGTTCAATTATCGATTTGCAATGATTTTTTGAACATTGGCCGATCTGGAAACCGTTCCGAATATGTGGGATGACTGTACAAGTTTTTTTCATCCAAAATCAATTTTTTTTTAAACATAGTTTATTAAAACGTGATTGAGAATGTTTATTGGGGGAATTTTTTATATTTTTGGAAGGCGAATTCCTTCTAATTGGCATATTCTCACTTATTTTCCAGAAGTAACAGTCAATAATAAAAATGATCAGGTATTTAAAATTCAACAACACAAATATTCTAAAAATAAAAACAAAAGTAAAAAGCAAAAATTTAGAACTTAAGAAATAAAAAAATACACATTAAAAAAACAACATTTTTTCAAATCTGCAATTTAGAAAAAAATAACAGATTTACCACAATAAATATTCCAAAATTTAAAAATTTTTTTTTAAAAACTCTAGGGTTAAAAAAACTCATGGCTTAAAAATTAAAAAAAATCAAAAGAAGAAATTCAGAAATTTAAAAAATCAGAAATTGTTTAAAAAATCGAAAATTTAACATCAATTTATTTGTTAAGAATTAAAGATTATATGAATTTAAAGAATTTAAGAATTTAAGAATTTAAGAATTTAAGAATTTAAGAATTTAAGAATTTAAGAATTTAAGAATTTAAGAATTTAAGAATTTAAGAATTTAAGAATTTAAGAATTTAAGAATTTAAGAATTTAAGAATTTAAGAATTTAAGAATTTAAGAATTTAAGAATTTAAGAATTTAAGAATTTAAGAATTTAAGAATTTAAGAATTTAAGAATTTAAGAATTTAAGAATTTAAGAATTTAAGAATTTAAGAATTTAAGAATTTAGAATTTAAGAATTTAAGAATTTAAGAATTTAAGAATTTAAGAATTTAAGAATTTAAGAATTTAAGAATTTAAGAATTTAAGAATTTAAGAATTTAAGAATTTAAGAATTTAAGAATTTAAGAATTTAAGAATTTAAGAATTTAAGAATTTAAGAATTTAAGAATTTAAGAATTTAAGAATTTAAGAATTTAAGAATTTAAAATTTAAGAATTTAAGAATTTAAGAATTTAAGAATTTAAGAATTTAAGAATTTAAGAATTTAAGAATTTAAGAATTTAAGAATTTAAGAATTTAAGAATTTAAGAATTTAAGAATTTAAGAATTTAAGAATTTAAGAATTTAAGAATTTAAGAATTTAAGAATTTAAGAATTTAAGAATTTAAGAATTTAAGAATTTAAGAATTTAAGAATTTAAGAATTTAAGAATTTAAGAATTTAAGAATTTAAGAATTTAAGAATTTAAGAATTTAAGAATTTAAGAATTTAAGAATTTAAGAATTTAAGAATTTAAGAATTTAAGAATTTAAGAATTTAAGAATTTAAGAATTTAAGAATTTAAGAATTTAAGAATTTAAGAATTTAAGAATTTAAGAATTTAAGAATTTAAGAATTTAAGAATTTAAGAATTTAAGAATTTAAGAATTTAAGAATTTAAGAATTTAAGAATTTAAGAATATAAGAATTTAAGAATTTAAGAATTTAAGAATTTAAGAATTTAAGAATTTAAGAATTTAAGAATTTAAGAATTTAAGAATTTAAGAATTTAAGAATTAAAGAATTTAAGAATTCAAGAATTTAAGAATTTAAGCATTTCAGAATTTTAGAAATTAAGAATAACCCAAAAGATACACAAACCGAGACACAAACGGTTTTTAATAAAATCAAAAAAAGCATTATGACGATTTGATACGACCAAAAATTTGCAATTTTTTAAAATGAAATCAAGAAAAAAATTACCTCAAATTACTCAAAAAATATCGAATTTATCAGCATTTTTTTAAATGTAAAGCTGTCAACAAATGACCATTTTGAAAAGTGTTTCAATTCATTTTCGCTAAATCCTGATCTACAATGGCAAATCGCAGAATGTTGCGTCTGAAAACTTGATGATTGTTTTGGCAAGAGTTTGCGTAAGTTTGCTCTTGTATACTAAGCTTGCTGGTTTTCCTACCTAGTTAGCATAAGAGAGCGCAGTAGTATAGATGAAACGTTGTCGATTTAGAAAACAACAAATGTTTTTGAACTGTTTTACAGATTCGCTTACAAGAATTCTATCCAATTTCAATTCAGTTTTAAATATTATTTTCAATTATTTCTGTTTTTTTTTGTAATATTTAAAATAAGAATATTTTTCTTCCAAAATTTCTGGGGGGGCACAATGTATGGGCTGCCCCCCCTGCCCAATTTTAAGGGGGGCAAAAAGTACCGTGCCCCCCCAGAGTCGGCGCCCCTGTTACTCATGGTTCATTTTCCAAAAAAGTTCATCTATCAAAAAAAAAGTACCGGTACTGAGACTCGAGCCCAAGACCTTCGGCATATAACTCGTTGGCTCAACTCGTACCTGGTCAACCGTTCCGCCTATGTGAAGATCGCTGGTTCTCTCTCGACCTGCTACGAAATACCTTCCGGCGTCCCGCAAGGAAGCCACCTTGGCCCGTTGATTTTCGTGCTGTTCATCAATGACCTGTGTTCCCGTCTCCAGTCATGCAAGCTGCTGTACGCCGATGACCTCAAAATATTCCGGCGAATTTGGAGATTCTGACGACGTCCGTGCTCTCCAGGAAGACATCAACGTGCTGCTTCGCTGCTGCGTTCAGAACGGAATGGAAGTGAACGAGAAAAAGTGCAAGCTGATCTCGTTCTACAGGATTCGGAGCCCAAATCTTGCGGAGTACAACATGGGCCGATCCACACTCGAACGCGTTCACTCCATCGTGGACTTGGGCGTCACGATTGACTGCTAGATGGAATTCAACCAGCACGTCTCCATCTCCGTGGCCAAATCGTACGCTATGCTCGGTTTCCTTCGAAGAAATGCTGCTGGTTTCACCGACGTGAGGGTCCTCAAAACGCTGTACTTCTCGCTAGTTCGCAGTGTGTTGGAGTACGCCGTACCGGTGTGGGCGCCGTATTACGCCGTCCATCAGCAGAAGATCGAGAGTATCCAGCGTCGGTTCGTAAGGTTTGCAGCTCGAGTGTTGCCCTGGAACGACCCTGTGACGCTGGCACCCTACACGAACCTGTGCGCTCTGGTCGGCCTGCCAACACTCCAACACAGAAGAGTTCTCCTTCAACGACTGTTTGTGTTTGACGTCTTGCGGAACAACATCGACTGCAGTGACCTACTCGAAGAAGTCCACATCCGAGTTCCCTCAAGAGAACTTCGGAACCATCAGCTTCTCGACATACCAAGACACACGACGAACTACGGACACCACAACCCTCTTGACGCCTGCTGTAGAAAGTTCAATCACTCGACTATTTTGGAAAATTTTGACTTTAATGTGTGTAAATCTATGTTTAGAAGTAGAATTTTGTTGCTTAGTTAGTAAGAAACCCTAAAGCCTGCAAAGATGATAAAAAATAAAATAAATAATATTGGTCATATTGAACCGTGCCTTTGCCGTATGGGCCGTATGGTTCGGTGTCTAAGTGGCGGTCGTTTGTCCATATAAGCCACTCATAGGATGAACTGTTCCAATGAACGAATGAACACGCGAGAGGACTATACTCTCGCAATATAGCACCTTCTCACGTTTCTTTTCGTGAGGACTATCCCCTCGTTCTTTAACTTTGGGTGTATGTAAAATATTACAAGAAATCAGGGAAAAATATTTTCAGATATGAGCTCTTTGGTCCCGAGACCTTCAAATCAGCAAATGAAATTTTCACAGGACCTTTTCAAATATTTAGCTAGGTTTTTTGAACCTCCACATATTTTTTCCTTAAAAGCTCAACTAATAACATTTTTTTTTTGAAACGTGGCGCTCTAAAATTGGTTCGTCTGTTCCGGAGATATGATTTTTTGAAAAATGTGCTTTTTGTGAAAATCGAGGAAAAATGCCATTTTTTGGACCACCCTATTTTGGATAGGAGCACCCTAATCACCAAATAAAGAAATATGGATGTGGCAGTGCGTGGCCGAATGGTTACGCTGTCCGCTTTGTAAGCGCTGCTGCAACCTTCCATCGGATGAGGAAGTAAAATGTCGGTCCCGGCCTTGGTTGTTAGGCCGTTAAGTCATTCCAGGTGTAGGAGTCGTCTCCATGCCATAATTACAAACAACACACCAAACCAAGCCTACTCCGGTGGAATCGCTGGCGGCGGTTGGACTCACAATCCAAAGGTCGTCAGTTCAAACACTGGGGTGGAAGGTTCCTTGGAGTAAAAGAGGTTTGGGTGCTCTCCCCATTCAAGCCTTCGGACTCCTAGGTTCGAGCAGAAACTTGCAATAGAGACCACAAAAGACCCGGGGGTCGTTAATGTGGATGGTTTGATTTTTTTTTGGATCTAATTATTTGGGTCAAAAAACCCCCACTCCAAATTTGAGCCAAATCGGAGCACTTTTGATTTGGAGACTTCCTGTTTGACGTGGAATGGCTGTTAACTTTATGGAATCTTTAGATGAAGGCCACCCTTTTGTGTCAGCAAATAAATTTACCATTCGGACATACTCTAGAATCTAAACCCACCGACCTTTTGCGTATTACGGAGGTAGACCCACAGATCTGAACTCTAAGGAGTGTTTGGAGTAGGGGAAATATACCCAAATACTCAAACACCTATCTTTGTCATATGAAGAGTTTGATGCTCGATTAAAGTTCCAAAAATACTATTTAGGTATAGCCTTACCAGCAACAGCACCGCCTCAAGTAAGCACGAAATTGTATGCCATTTACTGGCCAAAAAGATCAAATTTAATGCACTTTTGATCATAATTTCTATTTTGTGAGACCATTTCTCATCATTATGTTGGCACACACAGTGACACACGCAAGAAACCCTCAAACGCTTAATGAATATCGCCAAAATCATCTTTTCACTTTCGCTTACTTTTTCACGGCGCTTTCGATACAAAACTGCCCCCAACTTTCGGCAATATGTTCTTTTGCACATTAGTTAGTCACTCAATTGAAAAATAATCCCGAAACATGTAAATAATTAGCAAGCGGCATCAAAAAAACAAACGCGCCAAGTCGTTTGACGTTTGACTTTTGACTACCCATTCTAATCGAAGGCTGAAGAAAACCGAGCGAGAAACGAAGGCAAAAAAAGAACAAAGGCTGGCCGTCAACACCACCAGCAGCGACGGTTGGAGTGAGCTAGTGATGCCAGGAAATGTTTTCTATAAATGCTACTTTTCGTGAGTGTTCGCTTAAAATTTCATCAATTTTGGCAGCACTAAACAGACCCAAAAGAGCGCTGGAAGAAAAAAAGAACAAAGCTGAAGTAGGAAAATGGGCGTGGCCCAATGCACTCAACTGATTGGAATGCATTTGGGATTTTTTTTTAAATGCTTGTAAATGGAATAGCATAACTTTTAATAAAAGCGAAAATAAACAGATATGTTCGCAAAAATTAGCTCTACTCGTTGGTGTACTTGGTTCTAGTAAATTTCAAGGAACACTCCAGATTATCCAGCATCTTTCAAACACGACCACTTATTAGGCTTAAAATGGGTATATTTCCCCTACCTAGAACATCTAAACTTGTCAACAAAGTACACGGAAAAAAGAGTTCCCAAAATCGTGAACAAGCGTTCATGGAAATGGGAACCACGCACAAAGTGTTCAAATTTCATAGTATGTTTTTTAAAATCGTACCATGGGATTTGAACACTTTGTTCGAGGTTCCCATTTTCATGACCGCTTGTTCACGATTTTGGGAAATCTTTTTCCTCCGTGTAGTCTACCACTGAAATTAAACAATTATGATCCGGGTCAAAATTTCGATAATTTCACGTATTTTGACAAACAATATGACATAACTGAGATCAACCTCTTCTGGTCATGTTTTAATTTGCAGTTTTAACTAATTTTTTTCTAAAGATTAAGGTGGTTATTCAGGAAATATGACTTCTCTTATTATTTTTAAGAATATGCTTTATTTGTAAAAATTGTACCACCCTTATACAAACTGTAACGTAATCCCAGCCCGAACCCCCGGTTTCGCTGATAAGGTGCCTTTGTTTCCATTTTAAAGCCGACTTATCAACAATATTTACCCAGCCCGAAGCTCGGGTCAACGAGTATCGCTCGAGCATTCGCTGTACCTTTCTCCCGAACCAAACTCTTCGACTCAGTCGACGCCAGACCGTCAAAGCCGCAACAGGACTGTCGAGATGAGGTCCTCTGTGGTGTGTTTTGCTTTTTTGTTGATCACTTTGTCCGCCGTGCGGGGTTCAACCTTAATTGACAGCACAATCATCGCCGGAGATAATGTGGCCGTTGAGGTTCAGATTGGTGAGTCTACCTTCCAATGTTTGTTGCTGAGCCCGGTTGAATAAAATTGGATGAATATTTTTCAGCCAAGTACAAAGCCGAATTCTTGGAGGAGTTCGAGCACTACCAGTCCACCGGTCAACGATCGGCAAATTTTGATCGGCTGCTGGATCTGATCAAGCGGTCCAACATCCGGGTTTCGCTGGACGAGATGCCTCACGCGCGGAGTCCGAAGGTTTGCTTGACCTGCCTATCGGCGAGTCATACGTTTTTGGAGCTGTACAAAAAGTCGGAGAGCAAGCAGAAAGGGGAGCTGGTGAAGCTGGCTCAAGACATTTGTCACTTGTATAACTTAAAGAGCTACGTTTGTGATGGATTGATTGAGCTGAATTCCGATATGATGCTGTTTATATTGAGTCAGCTGCAGTACCTGCCAAGTGCTGAACGAGTTTGCGAAGTGGCGTTCCAGGGGGAAGATTGCGTTGCAAAGAGTTCCAATCTGCTTGATGATCGCTACCCAAAGGTGGTCATCAGTGAGTCGCGTCACTCGTTGAAGACGTCTAAGGTATCGACGGCTAGATCAGCGGGAGAACCCTTGACGATCATCCACATTACCGACATCCACTACGATCCGGACTACGAGGTTGGAGTCAACGCGGACTGTGGTTCGGAAGCATGCTGCCGTCACGTTCCAGACCTCGATCCGGCTGACTCTAGCAACGCTGCAGGCTTCTGGGGTGACTACCGCGACTGTGATACTCCGTGGCACGCCGTAGTCGACGTCATGGAGCAGATCCGCAAGCAGCATCCGGATGTCGTTGCGGTCTACTTCACCGGGGACATCATTCACCATTTCACGTGGAACACGACGCTCGAAAGCAACGAGCAAGCCATGGTGCAGATCTTCCAACTGTTGAAGGAACGCTTCGTTGGTATCCCGCTCTATCCGATCCTCGGCAATCACGAAGCTCACCCGGCTAACCTGTACGCACCGAACGACGTCCCAGCAAACCTCAACTCCAAATACCTCTACGACTTCGTCGCAAAACAGTGGGAAGACTGGCTCCCCGAAGACCCAACCATCCGCCAAACCATTGCCGACGGAGCGTACTACACCGCGATCACCCCGCTAGGTCACCGGATCATTGCCCTGAACAACAACCCGTGCTACGTGCACAACTGGTGGCTCCTATTCAGTGACAACTACTACATCCGGCAGCTCCAGTGGCTGCACGACACGCTCCAAGACGCGGAACAGGCCGGTGAGCAAGTTCACATCCTGGGTCACGTGCCGTCGTACGACAACTACTGCTACGTGGGCTGGACCCGGGAGTACCGGAAGATCGTGGAGCGGTTTGCGCACATCATCCAGGGGCAGTTCAACGGGCACTCGCACCTGGATGAGTTCAATGTGTACTACCGGAAGGACGACCCAACGGCGGCGGTGAACGTGGCGTGGAACGGGGCTTCGACGACGACCTTTACGCGACTGAATCCAAACTACAAGGTGTTTTACGTGGATGGGGAGAGCTTTGTGAGTATTAAAAAATATTAGATGATTGTAAAAAAATATTTCAAACTTGCTGAAAATTTTTTTTAAATTGTTACAAATTTGTTAAAATTATCAGCAATATTTTTCAAAAAATCAAAACCATATTGCTAAATTGTGATTGTTTCAAATTATTTAAAAATGAATAGGTAACGTAGTGGAAAATGTTAAAAATAATCATAAATTGTTTGAAATATAAAAAAAAGTTTATCTTTCAAAATTATGTAAAACAACAAACACTAAAAAAACATTAAAATTATTTTTAAAAAATCAAGTTTTACCAAACTTATTAAAATAATTTTAAATTGCTCGCAATTTTAAAAACTGTTAGAATTATTTTTTTAAATAATTCATATCATTGATTAAATTGATAAAACTTGTGTAAACTATTAAAAACTGTTAAAAATTGTTTCAAATTTGTTAAATGTTGTTAAAAATGATTAAAAATTGATTAATAATTACAAATGGTTGAAAATTGTTAAAAATTATTGAAAAGTTGTTGAAAGCTGCTAAAAAATGTTAAAATCTTTTAAATTGTAAAAAAATGTTAAAAATTGTTAAAAACTGTTAAAAATTGCTGAAAAATGTTGAAAATTGTTTAAAGTTGTTATAAATTGTTTAAAATAGTTAAAAATTGTTAAAAATTGTAATTTTTTTTAAAAAATGTTAAAAAATGTTAAAAATTGTTAAAAATTGTTAAAAATTGTTAAAAATTGTTTTTTTTTAATTGTTAAAAATTATTAAAAATTTAATTTTTTTTTAAATTGTTAAAAGTTGTTAAAAATTGTTAACAATTGTTAAAAATTGTTTAATTTTTTTTAAATGGCAAAAAATTGCTCAAATTTTTTTTTAAATTGTCGAAAACTTTTAAAAATTGCTAAAAAATGTTAAAAGTTGTAAAAGTTGTTAAAAAATGTAAAAAAAATTCAAAAATGGTTAAAAATTGTTAAACATTGTAAAAAATGTTAAAAATTGTTTTTAAATTGTAAAAAAATGTTAAATGTTGTTAAAAATTGTTAAAAATGTTTAAAAATGTTAAAATTGATGAAAATTTATGAAAATTGTTAAATTTTTTTTTGAAAATTGCAAAAAATTGTTAAAAATTGTTAAAAATTGTTAAAATTATTTAAAACTTGCTGAAACTTGTTAAAACTTGTTAAAAATTGTAAAAAATTAATAAAATTTGTTTAAAATTGCTAAAAATTTGTTTGACATAGTTAAAAATTGATTAAAAATTGTTGAAAATTGTTAAAAATTGTAAAATTGTAAAAAAATGAAAAAAATTGTAAAAATGTAAAAAATTGTTAAAAATTTAAATTTAAAAAAAATATATATTTTTTGAAAATTTTCAAAAATGGTTAAAAATTGTTAAAAATTGCTAAAAATTGTAAAAAAATTTAAAAATTGTTTTTAAATTGTAAAAAATTTAAAAGTTGTTAAAAATATTTTGAACAATTTTTAACAACTTTTAAATTTTTTACAATTTAAAAACAATTTTTAAAATTTTTTACAATTTTTAACAATTTTTAACAATTTTTAACCATTTTTGAAAATTTTCAAAAAATATATATTTTTTTTAAATTTAAATTTTTAACAATTTTTTACATTTTTACAATTTTTTTCATTTTTTTACAATTTTACAATTTTTAACAATTTTCAACATTTTTTTTTTTAAATGTTAAAATTGATGAAAATTGTTAATTTTTTTTTTTTTGAAAATTGCAAAAAAATGTTAAAAATTGTTAAAAATTGTTAAAATTATTTAAAACTTGCTGAAACTTGTTAAAACTTGTTAAAAATTGTAAAAAATTAATAAAATTTGTTTAAAATTGCTAAAAATTTGTTTGACATAGTTAAAAATTTATTAAAAATTGTTGAAAATTGTTAAAAATTGTAAAATTGTAAAAAAATGAAAAAAAATTTGAAAGTGTAAAAAATTGTTAAAAATTGTCAATTTTTTTTAAAATAATTAAAAATTGATAAAATTGTTGAAAATTGTAAACAATTCTAAAAAATTGTTAAAAATTTATAAAAATTGTTGAAAATGGCGTTAAATTGCTAAACATTGTTGAAAATTGTTAAAAATTGTTAAATATTGTTTAAAATGTTTAAAATTGTTAAATTTTTTTTTCAAAATTGTTAAATATTGTAAAAAATGTAAAAAATGTTAAAAATTGATAAAAATTTATAAAAATTGTTAAAAATTGTTAAAAAATGTTAAAAATTGTTAAAAATTAATAAAAATTGTTTAAAATAATTAAAAACTGTTAATTTTTTTTAAAAATTGTTAAAAATTGTTAAAATTGTTAAAATTTTTGAAAATTGTTAAAAATTGTTAAAAGTTGTTGAAAATTGTTAAAAATTGTTGAATTTTTATGAAAATTGATAAAATTGCTAAACATTTTAAATTCAAACTTTTCAGGAAATTCTCGACCAAGAAACCTGGATCTACAATCTGACCGAGGCCAACCTCACCCCGGACCAGCCTCCCCGCTGGTTTAAGGAGTACTCCTTCCGTGAGCACTACAACCTGACGGACCTCAGCCCTCGCTCGCTGGACCAGCTGCTCCAACGGCTGGCCGGCTCCGACGAAGCACTGTACGACTACTGGCGACTGAAGCAGAAAAACGCCGACCCGATGCTGGCCAGAGGCTGCGACGAGGACTGCCTGCGTGAAACGTTGTGTGCCGTGGTCCGGACCGAATACGGTGACGATAGGGTTTGCGACCGGTTGGTGGCCGGGAAGGAAAGGGAGGAGTTGTGACTTTTAAAATGAAACAGAGCTGATTCAAAGTTAACACTAAAATTTATATTTCTATTAGTTTACTTTCATCTTGTCTATACAATTTGTGTGTGTGCTTTTTTTTACTCTTGTGATGCATTTGTTTTGACTTTATTTTTTTCTTTTAATGATGTTTGTGAATATTTGCAAATAAATATCGGCTCATTTCTAAATACTCTTTAGTTTTAGCTCAATTCCCTTTTTCTCATCCAAAACTGAAAGTTATTTAGCTGTCAAACTTAGAAGATTCAGAAACTCATGGTGCAATCTTACTCTCTGCTATTGTATCAGAATCAGAGGGGTTCGTGATGTCATTATATTTTACAATTTTCTTTGGTGAATTTTCCTCCGTGTTGTTCCTGGTTTCTCTTTGGCTGCTGGATCTGGACCGCGCGAAACACTTCCCCCCTCACGCCTTACTTCTTCTTCTTTCGTCGCATGTCACACAACACGGTGGCCAGCGGGATGTCATTTTCATCCGCCATCCGGACCGACACCATGGCCTGGTTCGCGTGGCGACCGCTCGAAACGAGCCGCACCGAGGAAGCCTCGCAGAAGATGGCCTGCTCGGGACCGGCGTCCAGACTTTTGCCGCACACGGCCGCCGATTTATCCATGTCGCTCGAGTCCAGGCCCGGGGAGCCGCCAATGTCCAGCCGGTCGGTGGAGTCCGGTCGGTCGCACTTCATTGGAAAAATTGAAAAGAAAAATATTTGATTTTAAAGAAAGGTTTCAAAAGGTTTCATAAAATGTCATTAGAATTCATTAGATTTCATTAGATTTCATTAGATTTCATTAGATTTCATTAGATTTCATTAGATTTCATTAGATTTCATTAGATTTCATTAGATTTTATTAGATTTCATTAGATTTCATTAGATTTCATTAGATTTCATTAGATTTCATTAGATTTCATTAGATTTCATTAGATTTCATTAGATTTCATTAGATTTCATTAGATTTCATTAGATTTCATTAGATTTCATTAGATTTCATTAGATTTAATTAGATTTCATTAGATTTCGTTAGATTTCATTAGATTTCATTAGATTTCATTGGATTTCATTAGATTTCATTAGATTTCATTAGATTTCATTAGATTTCATTAGATTTCATTAGATTTCATTAGATTTCATTAGATTTCATTAGATTTCATTAGATTTCATTAGATTTCATTAGATTTCATTAGATTTCATTAGATTTGGGGAGATGTAATTAGAATTACGAATAGTCCTGTTTTTAAAACAACCTATAAATACTTATTTTGTTTAAAATTGTTGAAAACTGTTTGAAATTGTATAACATTAATTAAAACTTGTGAAACTGTAAAAAATTGTTGAAACGTGGTTTAAACTTGTTAAAAATTGCTTAAATTGTTTAAAATTATTTAAAATTAATAAGAATAATTCAAAATTATTCAAAACTGTTCAAAATTGTTCAAAATGGTTTAAAAAATGTTAAAAAATGTTTAACATAGTTTAAAATGGTTTCAAATTGTTTAAAATTATTTAAAATGGTTTAAAATTGTTTCAAATTGTTTAAAATTGTTTAAAATTGTTTCAAATTGTTTCAAATTGTTTCAAATTGTTTAAAATTGTTTAAAATTGTTTAAAATTGTTTAAAATTGTTTAAAATTGTTTAAAATTGTTTAAAATTGTTTAAAATTGTTTAAAATTGTTTAAAATTGTTTAAAATTGTTTAAAATTGTTTAAAATTGTTTAAAATTGTTTAAAATTGTTTAAAATTGTTTAAAATTGTTTAAAATTGTTTAAAATTGTTTAAAATTGTTCAAAATTGTTTAAAATTGTTTAAAATTAATTAAAATTGTTAAAAATTGTTTAAAATTGTTTAAAATTGTTTAAAATTGTTTGAAATTGTTTAAAATTGTTAAAAATTGTTTAAAATTGTTTAAAATTGTTTAAAATTGTTAAAAATTGTTTAAAATTGTTTAAAATTGTTTAAGATTGTTTAAAATTGTTTAAAATTGTTTTAAATTGTTTAAAATTGTTAAAAATTGTTTAAAATTGTTAAAAAATGTTAAAAATTGTTTAAAAATTGTTTAAAATTGCTTAAAATTGTTTAAAATTGTTCAAAATTGTTTAAAATTGTTTAAAAATGTTTAAAATTGTTCAAAATTGTTTAAAATTGTATAAAATTGTTTAAAATTGTTTAAAATTGTTTAAAATTGTTTAAAATTGTTTAAAATTGTTTAAAATTGTTTAAAATTGTTCAAAATTGTTTAAAATTGTTTAAAATTAATTAAAATTGTTTAAAAATGTTTAAAATTGTTTAGAATTGTTCAAAATTGTTTAAAATTGCTTAAAATTGTTTAAAATTGTTTAAAATTGTTTAAAATTGTTTAAAATTGTTTAAAATTGTTTTAAATTGTTCAAAAATTTTTAAAATTGTTTAAAATTGTTTAAAATTGTTTAAAGTTGTTTAAAATTGTTTAAAATTGTATAAAATTGTTTAAAATTGTTTAAAATTGTTTAAAATTGTTTAAAATTGTTTAAAATTGATTAAAATTGTTTAAAATTGTTTAAAATTGTTTAAAATTGTTTAAAATTGTTTAAAATTGTTTAAAATTGCTAAAAATTGTTTAAAAATTGTTTAAAAATTGCTTAAAATTATTTAAAATTGTTTAAAATTGTTTAAAATTGTTTAAAATTGTTTAAAATTGTTTAAAATTGTTTAAAATTGTTTAAAATTGTTTAAAATTGTTTAAAATTGTTTAAAATTGTTTAAAATTGTTTAAAATTGTTTAAAATTGTTTAAAGTTGTTTAAAATTGTTTAAAATTGTTTGAAATTGTTTAAAATTGTTTAAAATTGTTTAAAATTGTTTAAAATTGCTTGAATTTGTTTAATTGTTGAAAATTAATAAAAAATGTTTTTTTTTATTTTTGAAAATTGTTTAAAAAAATTCAAAATTGTCGAAAACAATTTTAAATTGTTTAAAAGTAATAATAAAACATTTAAATTATTTAAATTGTTTAAAATTGATTGAAATTGTTTAAAATATTTAAAATGGTTAAAAATGGTTAAAAATAGTTAAACTTTGTTTAAAAATTGTTAAATATTGTTAAAAATTGATAAAATTTGTCAAAAATTGTTAATAATTGTTAAAAATTGTGTTAAAATTGTTCAAAACTGTTTAAAACTGTTCGAATTTAAATTGATATGAAATTTTTAATAATAAACTAACGTTTCTATATAACTGTTTTGAATCCTAATATCGAACGCGACTCACATCGTAATTCACCCCATCCTTTCGCCCTCCTACGTCGATTCCGACCAAGGATATGACCGCAGGGAAAACGGCCGTCAACGTACAGTTCCGGTGCTTGCCATGGTTCCTGAGCGTGTAGTACGGAGCAACCCCTTCGGCCATTACATTACAAGCTGTTTAGTAAGAAAGTTATAATTTATTATTTCACACTCAGACTGATTTCAGGTTGGTCTTACGATCCGGATTGCGCAGATACCGCACGGACACGACGAACGACCCACTGATCGGTATCCGGTACTGGACCAGGGCCGCATTCTGGCTGGACCGGAACGCCTTCCGCACGGGACTGTACGGCCACAGCTTCGGGTCGTTGCAAAACTCCTCGACCCGCTGCTCCATCCCTTTGGGGTGGTCCTGCTCCGTCGGGAAGTACATCCCGTTGAGTTCCCACCCGTCCACGAAGGACATCAGCCCGCCGGTGTCACAGTTGACGTCCAGGTGCTTCACGCTGACCTCGACGATCTTGTCCGGATCGGTGACAAAGTACAGGCCGCAAACCTCCATCGAGGGTGCGCTGCCCAGGATGTCGATGAGGCGGCCATGTTTGGGCGCGGACACGACCGGTGCGACCTTCCGGAAGACGAACTCACCGTCCTCGGATGTCACCTGCATGCAGTCTGGAATTGAGAGAAGAGATATTTTAACAGTTGGATTCGTCACGATGAAGAAGGAGGCTGTCACGTGCAGGCTTCAATTGAGGAAGAAGAGACGTTATTGGTAGCATCTTCACTTCCGAGGTATAAATTTGCAATGTGAAACTGTCATAATCATGCTTCTACAGCAGTTGAAGAGGTTCCTCTTGAAAAAAAATGCGATTTCATCTCTTCCATACGTCACCCAGATCGTCGAGGTCTTGGGCTCTTTCCTCAGGTAAAATCAAAGAATAATTATATTCTTATTATACTGCCAACATTGGTCTAAAAATACAAATAATCGCTACAATTATTCTATAATATACATCAGCTGTAGTAAAATAATCATAATTTTTAAGCAACTCCTAAATGGAGCATTTCTTGATCAAAGCTTATTAAGAATCAAACTTCAAACAAATAAAAAAATGTAAAACAAAAAAACTGCTATTGGTTATGTTCCAGGCATGACCAACATGACAAAAAAAAAACGTTTAAGAATAATCTGTCGAATCTGAACTATGGCCAGTTCAAAACTTTGAGGCGAAATGTCACTCTCAGGGTTTCAATCGAACTGTCAAATCGGCGTTCCAATCGAGCAACAAGATCATGCAAGAACAAGGTTGGAATCAATTTAAAATAATTTTGTCAAAAAACGAGACTTATAACAATTAAAAGTATTGTAAAACTGTTGTTGATAATAATCTGGTAATTTTTATTATGTTTGTGCTTGTTTGGTACAAACAAAGTGCCAACACCAAAGAAAAACTACAAGTTGTTCAACCTTAAATTTATATGACTTTGGGTGTTTGAAATTTCTCCCAGAACATTTCATTTCCCTTTGTAGGTCCCTAATGAGCATCAGCTCAGCTAAAGTTAGACAATGACCATCCGTTCACTGTTTAACCCCTGAAGAGCCCGACTTCATTAGTCAATACCGGCGCCCTCCCAAGAAGCCTGCAGTTCAACAAAAGGGAGGAATGTCAGTCCGATAGTTGAAGTTGCAGACTCATCAAGCATAGTTTTTCGCTATATATCCGTTGACACCGCTTGAGACCGTTGAATCCTCAGCGTAAGTAGAATAAGGAATTAGCTTTTCGATGCCTCCCGAGCTACGATGCTATGGGGAGGACTTCCATAATAAACCCGTCGCCAAGCCCTCCGAGCTACGATGCTATGGGAAGGTCTTTCTAATTAGCACACCAAAACACTCGCGCACAGATATTTTAATAAAAAAATGTAATTTTGCACCACGATTACCCATACGACTTAAACCGCCAGCGTGCCGTTCGATCAACGATGATATGGAAGGTCTTTTTACAGTAATTTAATCACTTTGAACACTTAAACCTATTTTAATGCAATAAATCACACGACGTCGTGCCTCCCGATCAACAATGATGTAGGAAGGACTTCATTGATTAACGTCATGATTCGAAATCCGGACACTTAGTAGCATATCATTTTTGTTATAGCTGACAAAAAACATGTAATAAGTTGGAATTGAAGAAATATCATCAGGATGTAGTATTAACAGTCAGTTTTAAGAGAACGCATGCAAAATATGTCTTTTCAAACAATTTTTCATCAGAATTCGAAAATTAAAATTACTTGTTGTGCTTCGAATCCCGGACACTGATAGAAGCTGATTCAAAATCCGGACACTTTTGCTTCGAATTCCGGACACTCATTTTTGCTAATGAATCGCACAAATTTGGACTGAAATGTTAGTCAATGGCATTCTTTAGGTCTCAAATAAGCTGTTCACATCAAAACAATCGATATTTTATATAAAAATTTGCTTGAATTTCAGAAAATCAAAATAATCATAAATTTCTGCTTTGCCTTCCCGGTGCTTCGGACGCCTATGAAATATTTCACGTGAAATGTTTCGCATTTTTGGTAATCTTATAATTTTATATTATTTAACTGTCTTGACATTAACTACAGCGTTCACATAAACTTTAAATAAAAGTTTATGTTAGAATTCATCAAATAACACAGTTTTGACATTCATAATGTGAACTTATATCCAAATAATTGATAAAACAAGATGAGGTGTCCGGGTTTTTTTTCTGCTGTTTTTTGACTCCAAAATTTCCAAAATTGGTTAAATTTTGGAACTTTTATGCCAAGAGACCATGAACACACCAACTTGTTGCCCGCCTCCCTGGTGACACTCCGGATATCACCACCGAAAATCTTGCACACAAGTTTAATTTATTCAAATCCAATTTAACGACCAAGTAATATTATTCGCGTGCATCCTTCTTGGTGGCCTGGCTTGAGTTGAGTTTCAACGAGTGTCGTGTGCTCCTTTGAAGAGCGCAGATTTTTTGTGACAATTTTTTTTCTCCTTTTCCCTGCGACATTTCACCAGGATTAGGGAGGGTGTAAGAAGGCCACGGAGAAATTACAATAATAAATATTCTGTCACTTTGCAACAATTCAACTGCCAGCGTCAGGCGTGAAAGGCTGACGGGCGTCAGTGGGGTCGGGACCTGATGGTTGAGAGTTGTTGGTGAAGAAGTTGTTTTTCTAGGAGTTTTCTTTCACTTGCACACATTTGAGGTTTTCCTTGAAATGTTTAGAGTTCGATTATTGTGTTATAAATTATATAAAAAAAACAAGAAATCATTCAAAGTTTTCAAAAAAATATTTTTATTAGCAATTTCCTGATTTTTTTTAAATATTTGGTGACAAAAAATGTATTTGAAAAAACAGTTTAAAGCTCTTACTCCACCCAAAATCTACTTCCTAACCTGTTGTTGGTTTGTCCCAGCAAGGTTCAAAATTCGCAGTTTTCACTGGCCCTGTCGAGAGCCATCAACGGGTGACGGACGTATGTCCGAATACGTCGGCTTAGAGAAACATATTTGTCAGACAGTCAACATAACAGCAAATTCCTAATCCTTCCAAATTCAGCACATTTTTTATGTTTCTTTTTTTTTCAACAAGCAAAGGGAAATTTTTGAAACTGAAATAAATGTTGCATTAAAATCATATCATTAATTTGAAATTCAGAATACCATTGAGAAATATTTGTACTTTCTGAAGCAATATTTTTTCAAATAATTTTTTAGAATAATTTCTCAAATCCATTAAAAATCAAACCCATTGCAAAGCATTGTTCAAAAGTTGAGCCATTTTTTTCTGAAATAGACATCTGGAAACTGACAATACCTTCCCACCTGGAAGTGATGAAAGGCAATTGTACCATACTATCTCGCAGCACCTTTGAAGTAGATACAACCAACTTTTTGCACTTTTCGGTAAAGGCTTCGCAAATTCCTTCAACAGCAAAGGGCTAACCCATCGATGTGAGGTAAGGGAGCTAGATTGGCTTTTTTTAGCACTGCCAATTCATGCATCAAGTGCTTCAATTTTGTTCGAAATACTTCAGTCAAGGATAACATGGAGTTAATTGAACTGGTGTAGGAAAAGAAAGCCTATGAAAAAGGAACATTTTTGTATTCACGAGGGTTGAGCATTTAGTTGAGCATGTCATGATGTTTGTTTTGAAGGATTGTCTGCCTTTTATCTGAAAATACTCATACTGAATAATTGAGTATGCGTGTGAGTTGTTCAGGTGCCCTTTTAAAGATTTAGGGCTAAATACAAACACAAATACAAACACAAATACAAACATTTCGGTTATTTAAGCCATGAACGAAGACATGTCTAAAGTTTTTGAATAGGTCCTATAAACAAATGAAAGACAATAGCTTAGGACCTTTAAAAAAAAACTCTGGATGATGTGGATGTGGAAGCAGCATTTCTTGTCATGTGAGGCACATGAGAGATAGAAAATAGAGCCCCCAATAAAAATCACAAAAAGTACACAAGACAGTGAAGCACTCCAAAAGCCTCTCTTTTGCAGAAAGGACATTCACCATCATCGAATAATGGAAAAAGAGATTAGCTTTCGGCCGTCCATTTGCTCAGAAGCACATAGACGTCAGACTTTAAAGGGCAATTTCTGAAGTTCTATGCTGTCTCAGTCCAATGGCATCGTGGTGTTCATAATGTTGCAAACAAATACTACCAAATTACCTGCAGTTTTTATCACTTGTCGTGTTATTTTTACTTCAAATTTCGAATAAAATCAGATTTTTCAAACTTGTTTGGTATTTTTTTATTTGAACAGAATTCATCATTTATTCAAAAACATTTATTCAAACCCGGGCAGACGGTAATAACTAAATTCATGCCATTTCAATAACAAATTCTGTTAAAATAACAAAAAGTGTTATGGAATCTTCCTGAAAAATCCATTTCTGCATAATGGTTTAATAACGGTTTATGTTATCATAACAAAATTTGTTATTGGTCTGATATTGGTTGAAAGCCAAAACAACTTTGGAATAACATTATTTGTTATGGAAGAATAACTCCAACTGTTATTGGGATGATCGGATTAGTTGTTGAAATAACAAAAAATAATAACAAAGATTTGTTCGAAGAATAACTAAAAATGTTATTAGTCTGTTATTACAATAACATTCCAATAACAAAAAAATCATAACGACGAATAACAAATTTTGTTATAAATAACGTAAAATGTTATTGGCCTAGAATTTTCCAATATCAAAAAATGTTATTCCCAAGTTATTTCCGTCTGCTCGGGAAGAGCACCCATTTCAGTGCTGAAAAGTAGAACTTTTCAGCATTTATTTTGAAAAGTGTTGCTATTCGATTCTGTTATTTTTGGTGTAGAAAAGTAGGCCATTTTGTCGTTCAAGAATGACAGGAAAAGTAAATATTTTCACGACGGAATTTGCAAATAATACGGGAACCGTGGTGTAGGGGTATGCGTGATTGTCTCTCACCCAATCTGCCTGTGTTCGAACCCAGACGGTGCCGGTGGCATTTTTCGAGACGAGATTTGTCTGATCACGCCTTCCATCGGACGGAAAGTAAATGTTGGCCCGGACTAACCTAAAAAGGTTAGGTCGTTAGCTCAGTCCAGGTGTAGGAGTCGTCTCTCTGGGTCCTGCCTCGGTGGAGTCGCTGGTAGGCAGTTGGACTAACAATCCAAAGGTCGTCAGTTCGAATCCGGGTGGATGGAAGCTGAAGTGTAAAAATAGGTTTGCAATTGCCTCAACAATCAAGCTTTTGGACACCTAGTTTCGAGTAGGAATCTCGCAATAAAGAACGCCAAGGCAATGCTGTAAAGCGAATAATTTGATTTTTTTTTTACGATTCTTCAAAACATTTATCTGTGTGGTCCAAAAATGTCTTAATAAGGTCCAGTTAATGATAATACACAACCTTCCCTTTACTAAAAATCAAATCCAGAAGGGAAAAAATCACCAGTTACGTTGGTCCAATCAGGGATTTGAACGCCGATCTACCGCTTACGAGGCGGAAGCGTTACCACTGGGCTACGTGGCTTGATTTTGAATGTTTGGTCCATTTGAAATGTTAATCATGTTTCAAAATTTTCAAATTATTGTTTTCGAAAAGATCGCAAAATGTCACGAATGTTTCATTTTTTAACATTGAAAATCGAACCATTAGTTGCTTAGATATCGGCATTAGAAAATGCAAGGTTGTTTGGGTTAGACTTGGAAAACTTCAATTTTCCTGTTTCGTTTATTTTAGGACGCATATCTCAGCAACCAGAGGACCAATTTTCAATGTTTTTTAGACAATTTTATATCAAATTTTCTGAACTTTTCGAAAACAATAAAAAACTTGGTCACTTAGAGTCACTATATTGAAAATTCGAAAAACTGCAAATATTTCACTAAAATTAAACTTTCGATGGCTATGTATCAAAAACGAGGCACTTAATCAAAAAATCTTTAAAGCACTTATCGATTACAAATTAAAATTTACATAAAAAATAGGTCAAGGTTATATGTATGAAATTTTTATTCTTTCCAAAAATCACTATTTGTCACACTTCTCTAAAGTTTAAAAATTTTTTGTTTTGGTTTGGGGTTTTTGTGAAAAAAACTAATTTAAAAATCGGAAGTCGTGATTATTCAGGTTAATTTTTTTGTGTGCTTTTGTGTCGCTGTTCGTATGGGGTGAGTGCGTAATTTGTAAAGGTGGTGTAAAAAATATTCATGAGTGAAAAGTGATTTTTTTGTGTGTTTTTGGTCATAAATTGTGTGTGTCTTAATTTATTGTTTTGTGATTTTCAAAGCCCTTCCTATATCATCGTTGATCGGAAGGCACGGCGTCGGGTGGATTGTGTTTACACGGCGTGTTTTTTGGGCAACCTTAAGTAGAAAAAATAGTCATCGCTACTTTCAAATGTGTCTTATAGGAAATTTTCTCAGCTTTCCAATGATTCTAAGAGCGAAATGTTTCATCGGGAAATTTCTGAAATATCTCTATTTTAAGTTTTTTGTTTTAAAATCCTTAATCATTTATTGGAAACAGTAAAAATAACAGCCCAGGAAACTTGTCAAATGATGTGTTTCATTTGTCATTTACTCATCAAAATGTGCAAAATAAGACAAGAAACAACTTTGTAGAAGGTTGCAATTCGCTAAACATTAGAATAATGAAGTTTTAACCGGAGTTTTTAAGATATGGGATTTATTCAGAAATAAAAATCATAAAACTGTATTTCAATATGACTTTTACAAGAACAAATAGATTATTACAAAACTGTTGTGTACAAATAACATCGGTCTGCTCTGATTTAGCTTGTTCAACCGAAACATTGGCAGGATTGTGATTGATAGGGTATTCCCTAGATTTTCATGAATAACTATCATATTTCCTCAACCAAACATCAACCAGTTGCATGGATTCAAAACATGTTTTTTTTTTTTTTTTTTTTTTAATTTATATTTATTCAAATTTCTTTTCCATGTACATTCATTCAGTTAAAATATTATTGAGTGTCCAATCACAAACGATGACTTTTCACCTCAATTTTAAATACTAGCAACTTTCATTTATTCATGAAATATTGTAGCTTTCGCTATTCAGTGATTTCAATTGTAGGAGGTCCTACATGTACAAAAGGGAAAAGGGATACGGGTAATTCTCTACCAACTCACACGAAATCGGGAAAAGTTGCCCCGACCCCTCTTCGATTTGCGTGAAACTTTGTCCTAAGGGGTAACTTTTGTCCCTGATCACGAATCCGAGGTCCGTTTTTTGATATCTCGTGACGGAGGGCGGTACGACCCTTCCATTTTGAACATGCGAAAAAGAGGTGTTTTTCAATAATTTGCAGCCTGAAACGGTGATGAGATAGAAATTTGGCATCAAAGGGACTTTTATGTAAATTAGACGCCCGATTTGATGACGTACTCAGAATTCCGAAAAACGTATTTTCATCGAAAAACAATAAAAAGTTTTAAAAATTCTCCCATTTTCCGTTACTCGACTGTAAAATTTTGGAACATGTCATTTTATGGGAAATTTAATGTACTTTTCGAATCTACATTGTCTCAGAAGGGTCATTTTTCATTTAGAACAAAATTTTTCATTTTAAAATTTCGTGTTTTTCTAACTTTGCAGGTTATTTTTAGAGTGTAACAATGTTCTACAAAGTTGTAGAGCAGACAATTACAAAATTTTGATATATAGACATAAGGGGTTTGCTAATAAACATCACGAGTTATCGCGATTCTACGAAAAAAGTTTTGAAAAAGTTACTTTTGCGTTTCTCTTTGTTTCGTCGTCCGTGTCTGTCGCGGGTGACCATGAACGGCCATGATCGATGACGACCAACTTTTTTAAAACTTTTTCGTAAAATCGTGATAACTTGTGATGTTTATAAGCAAACCCTTATGTATATATATCAAAATTTTGTAATTGTCTGCTCTACAACTTTGTAGAACATTGTTACACTCTAAAAAATAACCCTGCAAAGTTAGAAAAACACGAAATTTTAAAATGAAAAATTTTGTTCTAAATGAAAAATGACCCTTCTGGGACAATGTAGATTCGAAAAGTACATTAAATTTCCCATAAAATGACATGTTCCAAAATTTTACAGTCGAGTAACGGAAAATGGAGAATTTAAAACTTTTAGTGTTTTTTCGATGAAAAATACGTTTTTTCGAATTCTGATTACGCCATCAAATCGGGCGTCTAATTTTACATAAAAGTCCCTTTGACACCAAATTTCTATCTCATCACCGTTTCAGGCTGCAAATTATTGAAAACACCTTTTTTCGCATGTGCAAAAATGGAATTTCCGTCACGAGATATCAAAAACGGACCTCGATTCGTGATCAGGACAAAGTTACCCTTAGGACAAAGTTTCACGCAAATCGAAGAGTCGGGGCAACTTGTGAGTTGGCGGAGAAAAGGGATACCTTAAAACTAACTTATAAACTATATAAAGAGCGGATCAATGCAGCTGAAGACTGCAATGATTTTTGTCGAAATGCATCAATTATCTTATTGGACATAACATCCAAAGTGTCAACTTCGGCTAATTGATGAAGTTCACTGGTGCTGAACCAGGAGGAAGTTTCAGAATCATTTTCAGAATTTTGTTCTGAATCCTCTGAAGTTTTTTCTTCCTGGTTAAGCAACAGCTTGTCCAGATCGGCACAGCATAAAGCATGGCAGGTCTGAAAATTTGTTTATAAATTAACAGTTTATTCTTGAGACAAAGTCTAGAATTCCTGTTTATAAGTGGATACAAACATTTAATATATTTGTTACATTTAACCTGGATACTTTCAATGTGATCCTTGTAAGTAAGGTTTTGTCAAAACCAAGTCCAAGATATTTCACTTGATCCTCCCACTTTAAATTTACCTCATTCATCTTTATAATGTGATGACTTTTGGTTTAAGAAAATCAGCCCTTGGTTTGTGAGGGAAAATAATAAGTTGAGTTTTGCAGCATTTGGAGTAATTTTCCATTCTTTCAAATAAGAATTGAAAATATCCAAGCTTTTGTAATCTTCTTGTGATGACACGAAGGCTTCTGCCTTTGGCGGAGATGCTTGTGTCATCAGCAAAAAGTGATTTCTGACATCCTGGGGGCAAATCAGGCAAGTCAGAAGTAAAAATATTGTATAAAATTGGACCCAAAATGCTTCCTTGAGGGACGCCAGCACGTACAGGTAGTTGATCAGATTTGCTATTCTGATAACATACCTGCAGAGTACGATCCGTCAAATAATTTTGAATAATTTTCACGATATAAATCGGAAAATTAAACCTTTTCAATTTCGCAATCAAACCTTTATGCCAAACACTGTCAAATGCTTTTTCTATGTCTAGAAGAGCAGCGCCAGTAGAATAGCCCTCAGATTTGTTGCTTCGAATTAAATTTGAAACTCTCAACAACTGATGAGTAGTTGAATGCCCAAGGCGAAATCCAAACTGCTCATCAGCGAAAATTGAATTTTCATTAATGTGCGTCATCATTCTATTAAGAATTATTCTTTCGAATAATTTACTAATAGATGAAAGCAAACTAATGGGCCGATAGCTTGAGGCTTCAGCAGGATTTTTATCCGGTTTCAAAATCGGAATTACTTTGGCATTTTTCCAACTACTGGGAAAATATGCCAAATCAAAACATTTGTTGAAAATTTTGACCAAGCTACTTAAAGTTGCTTCTGGTAATTTTTAATTAAAATGTAAAAATGCCATCCTCACCAGGGGCTTTCATATTTTTAAATTTTTGATAATAGATTTTATTTCATTCAGATCCGTATTAAAAACTTCATCTGATGAAAATTCTTGTTCAACAATATTCTGAAATTCTATTGAAATTTGATTTTCAATAGGACTCAAAACATTCAAGTTGAAATTATGAGCACTCTCAAACTGCTGAGCAAGTTTTTGAGCTTTTTCCCCATTAGTTAATAGAATATTATCACCATCTTTTAAAGAAGGGATGGGTTTTGAGGTTTCTTAAGAACCTTTGAAAGTTTCCAAAAGGTTTGGAATAAGGTTTAATTTGTTCGACATCTCTTGCGAACTTTTCATTTCGCAGGAGAGTGAATCTGTGGTCAATAACCTTTTGCAAATCTTTTGAATTCGCTTCAGTGCAGGATCACGAGAACGTTGATACTGTCTTCGGCGAACATTTTCAGACGAATCAGAAGCTGAAGATCGTCATCAATAATGGGAGAATCAAATTTGACTTGGACTTTAGGAATAGCAATATTCCTAGCATCCAAAATTGCATTAGTTAAAGATTCCAAGGCTGAATCAATATCAGCTTTGGTTTCTAAAACAAAATCATGATTTAAATTATTCTCAATATGATGCTGATACCTGTCCCAATTAGCTTTGTGGTAATTAAACACAGAACTATTGGGTCTGGTAACTGCTTCATGAGAAAGTGAAAAAGTTACTGGAAGATGATCAGAATCAAAATCAGCATGAGTCACTAAAGGACCACAATACTGACTTTGATTTGTCAAAACCAAATCAATTGTTGATGGATTTCTAACAGAAGAAAAGCAAGTTGGCCCATTCGGGTATAAAACCGAATAAAGACCAGAAGTGCAATCTCTGAACAGAATTTTACCATTGGAATTTACTTTTGAATTATTCCAAGATTGGTGTTTGGCATTAAAATCACCGATGATCAAAAATCGAGATCTATGCCGAGTAAGTTTATTCAAATCCCCTTTGAAATAATTTTTATTTTCCCCAGTGCATTGGAATGGCAAATATGCAGCTGCAATCATAATTTTCCCAAAAGAAGTTTCAAGTTCAATGCCCAAACTTTCAATAACTTTTAACTTAAAGTCACGTAACGTGCTATAAGTCATACTACGGTGGATAACTATTGCAACTCCACCGCCATTTCGATTCATTCGGTTATTAGTTATAACTTTATAATCTGGATCACTTTTCAAATAAGTGCCAGTTTTTAAAAATGTTTCGGTTATAACAGCAACATGCACGTTATGAACTCGTAAAAGTTGAAAAATTCATTTTCTTTCGCTTTTAAAGAGCGAGCATTAAAATTCATAATATTGATGGAATTACTTAGATCCATGATTAAACTTCAGGGTAAGAACAACATCATTCGCAAATTTTAATCCAATCTGGATTGCTTCCATCATGGATGTAGCATTACTCATTGTTTGAATCAAACCAAACAGTGAGTTTTGCAAAAAGTCATTTTTCAAACGTAACATCGCCGAGATCAGAAGATCCCAAAGCGTTGCCAGCAGAAAAATTTTCAAATGAGATTTGAGGTACCTGCCCAATTTCAGAAAGATTGGTAGAGGATTTAAAATTCGTGGATGAACCCGAACCCGAAACGACGTTAGCATAAGAAATGCCATTGTTGTTACCTAACTTTTCCACGGTAGGGGTATTTCTAGAATTGTTCGAGTGAGACAGCACGAACGTTTGATTTAAAGATGCAGGTACAACCTGACTTTGAGAAAATTTCGGTTTGGATTTCGGCTGATGCTTAGCACGAGAATCCAAAACCTTTTTCTGATGGGGCAATCCCAGAAATTTGATTTGTGATTTCCACCACAATTTGCACATTTAAATTGGGTGACTTCTTTCACGGGACAATTGTCCTTGTCGTGAGAAGAATCCCCGCAAACCATGCATTTTGGAACCATGGCGCAATGATCAGTACCGTGACCGAATGCCTGGCAACGCCGGCACTGGGTCAGATTCTGGCCATTACCGCCATGTTTCTTAAAATGCTCCCACTTTACCCGTACATGGAACAAAAACTGAACTTTGTCCAAAAGTTTCAAATTGTTGATTTCATTTCTGTTGAAATGAATCAGATAAAATTGTGAAGTCAAACCAAAGCGAGAAATATTCCCGTTTGATTTTTTCTTCATTGGTATTACTTGGGATGGGGCAAAGCCAAGCAACACCTTAAGTTCGTTTTTGATCTCATCCACCGACAAGTCGTTGGAGAGACCTTTCAAGACCGCCTTGAATGGCCGAGCATTCTTGGTCTCATACGTGTAGAAATTGTGTTTGTGGTTTTTCAAATAACCAACAAAAGTTTGGTGATCTTGTAAAGATTCCGTCAACAAGCGACATTCTCCTCTTCGACCAAGCTGGAACGAAACTTTCAAATTGCAAGTTTCCTTGCAATTCTTCAGTTGCGTTCGAAAGCTGGCCAAATCGGAGACGGAAGTCACTACAATTGGCGGAGCCTTTACTCGTTTCTCGACGGCAGAAGGCTCAGTACGAGGAGAAGGTTCCTTGTCATCAGTTTCGGATAAAACACCGAAACTGTTTGTCAATGGAATTGGAGGATTGACCTCACATTCAGAATCAGAATCAGACCTCAGAAGAGGCTGTTTTCTTTTCTGTTTCCGTTAGCCGGTTTAGCGTTCAAACGCTTCACCGACGTAACGACCAAATCTTCAGAAGATTTGCGTTTACCTTTGTTTTGACGCATTTTGCAAGCAAAGTTCTCTTAAAAAGATGGCTTCGTTTGTAAAATACAACAAAATTTCAGGTGGGGTTAGTCTTGAAAAGACTGTTTAGAATTTTGGAAAATAACTCAGGTAGTCTTTAAAAAGACTGTGAATTTTGTTTTGAAATAACTCTGAGCTTAGGTAGTAAAAAATACCGCAGCTCTAGTGTCCGTTCACCACGAAGGTTCGCAAGACACTGATCAAAACATGTTTAATATTCTAAATTGAACTGCAAACTACTGTTCTAAGCTTTAGGAGAAATTCTTTTCATTAGTATGAATGATTGTTTAAGTTTTTTTTTGTATTAAATGAATAAAGAATTAGCAATACAATAGAAGTCTTATCAATCACTTTTTTTTTAATATGAGCCTTGATTTTTGTTCTAATAGTTTGGAAAAGACGTTTCTGTTTGTTTTTTTTTTTTATGATAATATTTAATTTTTGTTCAAACAAAAAAAAATAAAGTTTGTGATGGTGTTTTCAGCATTCTGAGTTGAAATACTCGAGTTTTATTACTACTTTTAAGTGCATTTTCAACAGCAAACATTTAATAAAATTTCATCTTTATTTTAATACCATGAAAATAAGACTTTTGAAGCTTGCAACAGTAATATGTAGTATATTTTCGATTTTAAAACATATTTGTATTTATGCTCCTGGTTAATGTTTGCTTAAGAAAATATAAAAAATTTCATTAAATTTCAATAACACCATTAACAATCACAAACCTGCCAAAGTTTCGGTTGAGCAAGCTAAATCAGAGCAGACACGTGATATTTGTACACAAATAATAACCCAAACCAAAACAATAAATATGTAATATTTTAATAATTCTTGTAAAAAATATATTAATACGGTTTTATGATTTTAAGAGCGAGTCCACGAACAGGGCATACCCCTTTGTATGGGACGTCGTTTGGACCTCACCAATCTGCCTGAAATTTTCAGAGGTTGTTTGTACATATAAAATTAGCATCTGGCCAAAATATGAGCACTCTAGGTCAACGGGAAGTGGGGCAAATCGGGACACAAAGTTTGAAGGTTCAAAACGTCAAAAATCGTAAAAAGCTGTAGATTGGGCAAAATTCAATTTAATTTCAAAATTCAAATGCATCTGAAAGGGCTCAAAAATGCAACAAAATGCAGGGTAGAGCATCCCGATTGGTTAAATCTAAAGAAAGTTATTGGCATTTTAGTGAAAAATAGCATAATTTTCAAACTCAAATAAAAAAGTGTTCCATCCAGATATCAACTCGGTTCGACCTGCAGCTTGTAGGGGACATCTGGGACTACCATCTGAGAACGCTTTGGGTAAGGCAGTTTAACGTATTAAAAGACACTTTTTTTAGTGAAGTTTTTGGTTGTAAATTTTTGCTCGGGGACCTTAGATCCCATTTTCTGGTGATAATTTTATCATATTCGTGTTCCTGAGACAATTTCACAATAGAAACATACATAAAAATGTTTATTTTGATCCATTTTAACCCTTTAAAAAATAAAAGTTAAAAAAAAATATGAAGCTGCTTTTTTTCTGGTGTCATCTAGTATCCTTGGAAACGAGCTTGATTTTCAATAAATGTGAATCGAAGATTTTTTTTTAACTTTTATTTTTTAAAGGGTTAAGATGGATCAAAATAAACATTTTTATGTATGTTTCTATTGTGAAATTGTCTCAGGAACACGAATATGATAAAATTATCACCAGAAAATGGGATCTAAGGGGTCCCCCGAGCAAAAATTTTCAACCAAAAACTTCACTAAAAGTAAAAGTGTCTATTTAATACGTTAAACTGCCTTACCCAAAGCGTTCTCATCCTCAGATGGTAGTCCCAGATGTCCCCTACAAGCTGCAGGTCGAACTGAGTTGATAACTGGATGGAACACTTTTTATTTGAGTTTGAAAATTATGCTATTTTTTCACTAAAATGCCAATAACTTTCTTTTAGATTTAACCAATCGGGATGCTCTACCCTGCATTTTGTTGCATTTTTGAGCCCTTTCAGATGCATTTTGAATTTTGAAATTAAATTGAATTTTGCCCAAGTTATAGCTTTTACGATTTTTGACGTTTTTGAACCTTCAAACTTTGTGTCCTGATTTGCCCTACTTCCGTTAACCTAGAGTGCTCATATTTTGGCCAGATGCTAGTTTTATATGTACAAACAACCTCTGAAAATTTCAGGCAGATTGGAGAGGTCGATGCGAGATGGGTATGCTTTGCTCGTGGACTCGCTCTTAAGTTCTGAATAAATCCCATATATTCAAAAACTCAGATCAAACAAAATTTTCAAAATGTTAAGCGGTTTGCAACCTTCTACAAAGTTGTTTCTTGACTTATTTTGCACATTTTGATGTAGTACATGACACATGAAACATATCATTTGATAAGTTTTCAGAACTGTTAGTTTTAAGTTTCCATTAAATAATACAGGAATTTAAAAGAGAAAACTTAATATACAGATATCTCAGAAATTTCCCGATGAAACATTTCGCTAGAAGCATTGGATAGCTGAGAAAAAATCCTATAAGACACATTTGAAAGTAGTGATGACTATTTTTTCTTGAAAAGGTTGTTCTAGAAAACACGCCGTGTTTAAATTTTTCGTGGTTTTATTTATTTGCGGTGAAAAAGCCATTTCTATATAATGATCGAAAGACGCACTGACAATTTGGATCGTCGAGTTAATAGTGGAGCAAAATAACTGTGTGTAAGTGATTGTGTGTGCTAACCAGAAAGACCTTCCCATAACACCGTTGCTCGGAAGGGTCGCCGACGAGTCTGTTATGAAAGTCCTCCCCATAGCGCCGTAGCTCGAGAGGCATCGAAAAGCCAATACCTTATCCTACTAACCCAAAAAAATATTAATCACGTGATGCTTGAAGGAGATGCTGTGGATTCAACGGTCTCAAGCGGTATCAACAAGTATATAGCGAAAAACTATGTGCTTGATGAGTCTGCAACTTCAACTATCGGACTAACATTCCTCCCTTTCGTTGAACTGCAGACTTCTTGGGAGGGCGCCGGTATTGACTAATAAAGTAGAGATCTTCAGAGGTTAAACAGTGAACGGATGGTTGGCTCCCACTGATCATTTTTGATTCATTGTTTAACTTCAGCTGATCTGTCAATAACGGAGTAGCAGCTCATTGGCAGTCAAGCATGCTCATGCTCATGCTAAAAAAAAACTAATTAAATAATCGGCAAGATTTTTTTCCGTGTACCTATTTTTCTGAACAGTTCTCAACAACCCGAGCAGACGGCAATAACCTGGGAATAACATTTTTTGATATTTGAAAATGCTTGACCAATAACATTTTATGTTATTTGTTTTGGCTTTCAACCAATATTAAACTCTTATCCAAAAATGGATTTTTCAAGAAGATTCCTTAACACTTTCTGTTATTTTAACAGTATTTGTTATTGAAATTGCATGAATTTTATTATTACCGTCTGCCAAGGAATACCTACAACTTGGCCGAAGACACCAAATCAATTAAAAAATTCCATGAAAAGTTACAGATTTTTGAATATTTACGTACTATTTTGGTATGGACAGCTGCTAAAATTGTATGGAGACTTGTATGTATACAAAATTGCTTCTTTGGTCATAGGGAAGGTTCCCACACAGTATGAGCCAAACCAAAATATACAAAAATTAAAAATGGTCAAAATCGGCCGATTTCGTAGAGAATTGCTCAAGGTTAAAATTGCCGTCAATCATTTTCAAAGAAAATATTGATCATCACTCTAAAATGCTCTGGTTCTAAACTAAATGTGTCTAAAAATTTATATAACTTTGTGGAGCAATCATAAGCCCCCTGGTTGACTATCCTTGATTAAAGATGGTTTCCATACCTGGATAAGGAAGAGGAAAATCGTTACCAAAAAGTATCAACACGTGTGAGGTACTATTATAACCACTTGTATTCCTTCTACAAGTTGTTTAAAAGTTTGAGGAGATTGTAACCGAAATGAAATTTATATCGTCGAACAAAAACTCATGGCAATGATGAAAGTCTTCACCTTAAGACAAAGATGGAAATCCCATCAATGTCTGCTTTAAGAAAGGGTGCTTTGCTATTTTTTTTAAACCAAATTTAGGCCGCTGCAAATGTTTTTCAAAGTTTATGTTCTTTGAATTCCAAGTCATAAATATTCAAAAAAAATCATAATATTTTTGAACGAGCTCGTAGATGCTAAAATTGATAATAAACGCAAGAAGATGCATTTTAAATTGTTTTCAGTAAATTGCACCTCAAGTTCTGCTTAAAAAGGAAGAAAATATTGCTGAAAAAATCACGTTCCTAAAACAAATTCTGTCATTTTAGCAGCAAAGTTAATATAATCTTTGAAGAATATTTGCAACAAACTTATGTTTGATTCAAAAAGTGAAAGGTTCACTGATTAATTGCGAATGACTTCAAATCAAGCTTTATCATAGCATTTGTTTATAAAAATTTTATATTTCTGAGGGGTTTCCACAATCTGGCAACAAAAATCTCAAGTTATCTCTAACCCAATAACGATTATCCTTGGAAAGCCATCCTTCACAATCTCTTTAGTTTCGCTAAGCTAGGGCTATTAACCGGTGTATTTGCAAACCGTTAAAAGCTTTACCCTCGACACGAAAAACCCAACGCAAAAGTTTACTCGGTGTCCCCTTTCTGATCCCATCCAGTCCATAATCGTTATCATTTGCGTGCTCCTCAACGACTGGTTTATGTTAATGTTTAGTGATACTGGTGTTATGTGACAGTACGTACAGTCATCCCACATATTCTGAACGGTTTCCAGATCGGCCAATGTTCAAAAAATCATAGCAAATCGATCATTGAACTTAATGATTCGCTTTTACTTTCATTTGAAAGCTTTTCTTGCGATCTTTCGAATGCTGTATCGAACATCTGCAAATTTTAACTTTTATATGAAGATTTTGAAGAATTACTTTGACCCATGAAATCCACAAATTCGGAACACTTTTTTCTTACGAATGTAAACAAACTTTGGATCTCTCCAGGAGTACATATTTATTACCAAATAAAGACTTCACACACTGAAACCAATGAAACTCAGCTGAGTGATTTTTTATACATGATTTGATAACTTTTTTGTGAAAATATCAGTTAAATTCAGGTGTTCCACGATTGTGGGAGGCACAATAATATCCCACAATTATGAAACAGGCCATTTGGAGGCAGTGTTTTGCTGCTCTGAACAAAATAGTCTTGGAGTGAAGTTCTTTGTTCAAAAAGTACTACTTTTACTGGTGAAATATCAAGATAATGTCCAAATGAAGGTTCTAAAAATAGTAAGGTCGACAGAAAAGCTACTTTTGGCATTGACAAATTATCATAAAAGTGTTCCGAATTTGTGGGTGTTCCGAATATGTGGGATGACTGTACTAGTACCTTAAATGAAGTGATACTTTTTCGGGAGTTTTGATCACATTTGTCTTCAATTTCAAGTACAAGCGTAGTTCTTTTAAAATAAACTCAGATTTCAAATAATGCAAACTAAAAAAATTTTAAATGTTTGTTCAGAGTACAACAAGTTTCGATCTCAAAAGTTCACTCAACAAAAGCGATTGGATATTGCAGCTGACAAAACACATGTCGAACTTGCCCCTTGCATGACCCTCGAACTGGTTCAAGATTGGTTTCCAATTTTCGTTAAGAAACTCAAAACTTTTCCCTATTTTCCCCCAACACCCAAACAAAATAACTCACCTGTCACGGGATGAATCTTCTCCGGTGGCTTGACGAACTCGAACGGATTCCGGACGGCGTGCCAGGCCTGGTGAAAAGGTAGGTAAGAGAGACAGAGCAAACAACATCGATTAGTGATGATGATGATGATGAAGAGCTAGCAGCAAACAACGCGTTCGACATGTGAGCTGTCGACAGCCGGATTGTCGCCGGAAGCGGAATGGGCCCGGCAGCTGGACTGGACCGGACCCGAGTGGGAAACGGAAGTAAACACTCAATAAATCCACTTCAGAGTGGGTTTGTAATGGTGTGTGGTCGTTAGTGAGGCAGAAGGACACTATGCTTGATCCTGGATGGGGTACTAAAGATGATTGCAACGGCGATGGTGATGATGATGGAACAATATCAAAGTGAGTTATTTGTTTGCTTGTTGAGACTGAACCACAACAGGATTAATTAATTTATCACCATAACTCTCCTCATCTCATCGTGTATTGGCTTGTCTGGTTATGGAGGCAGGTGATGGTTTGGAAACTCTTGAAACGATGCATTTTGTCAGTTTACTTGGTCGATTGACATTGAAACTGATATATTAGCATATAAACGTGAGTTTTGAACGTCATTTGAATTACATGATTTTGTCTGTGAAATGGCAAAAAAAATAAAAAAGCTAAAAATTTACATTACAGGCCGCGGTGTCAACATTTGAATGAAAAAAGTGTTTTAAAATGCATCATATACCTGCCAGTTGTTTTGCAATCATTGATTTCCAAAATTTCTAAATACTGACGAAAATTTTATTTTTGCGAGAAAAAAAAGTTTTTGCGGTGCTGCATTGCAATTTCTTAAAAGTTCAAAATATTTTTAAACGAGCCCAAACATGTTAAATATGATTAAAAATGCATAAAAAGGAATTTAAGATTGTTCTCAGTTGATTAGACTTCTATTTCCATTGAAATTTTGATTTTTTTTAAATATTTATTTGCCCCCTTATTTTACGGACCAATTTTCAAGGTCTGTTATTGTCAGGAGGTCTGAACATGGTCTGAACTTGTTATAATAACACAAAATAAGCAGAGATTTGTTCGAAAAATTACTCATTCTGTTATCAAAAATTATTACAAGAAAATTCGATAACAGAGAAGAGAAATATTCCCGATAACTCAATTTGGTGAGTTCTGTTTTTTTGCGCTAGTAAATAAATGATTTTGATAATGATTTCTTACTATTAGCTAGTCATACAATTTTATATTATTGCTTCATTCCAATAAAATATTACATATTTTCAAATGCTGAAGGAAATCAGTAAACATTGGCTGACGGTTAAACATTTTGTTCAACATTTGAAAAAATATATAAAAATTAGCAGAGACCAGTCAAAATGTTCAAGTGATCAAATAATCAAAATGTTTGAAAGCGATAAAAAATGATTTTCCATATTCCATACATTGAGTTGTTATTGTCTTACTCTCTCATAAGATCTGTTCAATTACATTTTTTAGGTTAATGTGTTTAGTATTTCTTCTTCTGATTACCGATGATAATCACTTTCTGGTAACAAAATGAGATATTTTAACAAGACTTGTTATTGAAACGACATCCATTAGGTTACTCCCACCTGCCCGGGAAAGAGACTTTTTGGTCCCCTAAAACAAATTTAAAAGTTTCGAAAATTTCGAAAATACTTATTTTGGGATAAAAGAATTAAACTTTTAGCTATACATCCAATGCTATGCCCTCTCCCTTCCAAATTTCCCACAAAAATAGGGGGAATAGAAATAATGATTGCTAAAAAAATCTAATTTTCAATGAAAACATTATTTCATTGATAGCCATTACATGACATAGAAATGCACAAATTAATGTTGTACGATATATTCTTAATCGTACAACGTTTATTTGTGCATTTTTTGAGTCACATAAAGGCTTTTTTAAATGTTTACAATTTTTGTATTTTGGAATCATAGACTGGAGAAATACAAAAATATTCAAGATATTGGAGGGCCTCGTGGCGCGGTGGTAAACGACTTCGGCTGCAGATCCCTTATTTTCTATGGGGCGCGGTTTCGAATTCCGTATGCAAAGACGGTGTGATTGTCTAGTTGAAATAAATATTTCCATCAATTCTTTGATATTTTACATTTTTTACAGTTCCATAACAGCAATAATGTATAACGCATTTTGTGATATTTTGTTTCTTTTTTCATGAAACAACCCTCAAGGATCGTGCATAAACAACGTGTGAAACATGCATTCAAAAATCTTGAGTGAGGAGGAAGACAGGCATAATTAATTTGGAATTGACCACCAGGGTTGCCAGATCAAATTAAAACAAAAACTAACTTAATCCACCTTTGTGGTTGATGCCTTCCTCACTTTTTACCAACAATGGGTAATATGAGTGGTTTAGACACATATTTCAGCTATTTTTTTAGGTCCCGAAAAATAAGTACACAGATATAACTTAAGTGTTCAGAACACGAGACAGAGTTGTCAGATCATCAATTTTGTGGACTCATTAGAAAGGATTTTCGATTACCTAACCAACAATGGGTTGGATGATGGATCCGGACATCGTTTACATGCATTTAAGTGAGATTCGGCTTCAAAAAAGTACATAAATATAACTTAAATGGTCATAACTCGAGACAGGGTTGCCAGATCTTCAATGTTTTGAACTCATTGGAAAGGTCTTTTGATTACCTAACCAACAATGGGTCGTATGATGGATCCGTACTTAGTTTACATAAATTTAAGTGAGATCCGGCTTCAAAAAAGTACATAAATATCACTTAAGTGGTCATAACTTGAGACAGGATTGCCAGATCTTCAATGTTTTAGAATCATTGGAAAGGTCTTTCGATTACCTAACCAACGATGGGTTGGATGATGGATCTGGACATAGTTTACATGCATTTAAGTGAGATCCGGCATCAAAATTCCAGCACCCGATTCGCAACTTTGACACTTTTTTATACGTAACTTTTGAACTACTTATCGGATCTTCAAACAATTCAATAGTGCAGTATGGGGCACCAAACCGAACCGAATGCAACTTGTTTGACTCAAATCGGATCAGCCAGTGCCGAGAAAACTTGGCAAGAATTTTGAGCACCAAGGGGAATACGCACACACATACACACACACACACAGACATTTGTTCAGTTTTCGATTCTGAGTCGATAGGTATACATGAATATAGGTCTAGGAGCTGTTTTTCAAAAGTTACTTTTTCGAGCAGGATTATAGCCTTACCTCAGTGAGGAAGGCAAAAAGAATCTGGCCATGTGTCGATAATAAACTTGGAAACACGTGGTTTATGGATGAGCCGAAATCAATTTGAAAATATTCACATGTCCTTTCAAATGACCATCCCAAAACTAAATCAATAAATTTTATTGAGACTTGTATGGAAAAACTTATTAAGCAGCATTGCTTCTTTTGACAAGGAGATTTTATTATTTTTTCGAAATAAAATAATAAAGGTCTTTTTTTCAATTATCAATAATTATAAATAATCAATAATAAATTTAAACACACAAATTTAAAAAAATATGATCACAAAATACCTAATGAAATTAAAGCTTGAAATGGGTATCACACCACATCTTGGAATTAATGAATATTTTATTTGTATTTTGTTGCCTTTATTTGATCTAATATTTCAATGAATAATTTTAACAATGACCAAATTTGACTGAAAACTGAAAAAAATCCTTGGACTATAATATGTCTTCTATAATTTACAAGCAATAAAAACAAAAAAATAATGGTACATTTAAATTAATTTTACTCTTACAGATTTAATGATTCTATAAAAGTTCGTGATCCTTTTTTTTTCTATCTCGTTGTTTTCTTGAGTCATACAGTGACGTATGACTCATACATTATCATACGGGGATCATACATTTTCCATGTCATTGAATAATGACCATTAAGGATGTGCTGATGAATCATCACTCACCGTGCACCACGACCACGTCAAAAATCTCATCCCCAGAAATGTCACACACTTTCCAACCTGAAGCATGCATTCGCAAACCGTGAGTGAGGAGGAGGGCAGGCATCATTAATTCTGCAACTGACCCATCCAGAACATCAACTCCCATTGAGGGTTGGACTTCGAGGTTAGGTTCTTGTGGTAACACACTGGACCAAATACATCAGCGGGTATGGAAATGACCCTCTCAGAGGACAACGTGTCATGACAGACTGGTCCGACCGGTGCTTGTTGATTCTAAGTGATGGAAATGGGCACGCGGAAATCCCCAACCAAGGACCACGACGACGAGGTCGAATTTGATTTATTGATTCAACCAATACAGTTTGCCCTCTTCATCAATCTGACGAATGCTTGGGGATTGTTTGCACTGGATTCGATTTGTTGATAGATTTTGGAAATGCAACTTTTTGCCTTATTTAATAATAATAAAAACTTGGAAAGAAGTACTTGGATTAACCCAAAAATTCAAAAAAATCATTTGAACTGTTCGCCGTAAAACTCTTTTCAAAGTTCTACTCAAAACGCGAGTATCAAAAAAGTTTTTCTTTTGCTATTCCAACCCCGATGGTGAACATTTTAATTTCAAGCTTGTTCCACTTGCTAACATATACCCTCAAAACGCTCACTCAATCATTGTTCTGCGTTTCTAGCAAATTGAATTATAAATAATTAATTCAAACCCCTCAGAGCTGCTCGGTTTCAGTTTAGCGTGTGAGCCACAATTTACGTGAAACTCAACGATAGCTTTTCCCGAGAAATTGGGACTCCCAAAAAAGCCTCTTTACAGGAAGAATTCAAAGGGATTATTTATCCCGAAACAAGCGCACGTGACTGCATATCGGTTTATAATTAGCGAAGATGCTTCAATTTAATTATCGTCAGCATTCCGAGAAACCAACAACGCTCCCCAAAAGCTTCCCCGGAAAATTTATGGGTGTATCGTTCCGAAAGGATGACACATTTGGCCCCCTACTGATGCTGCTGCAAAGTGCGTGCTGCAATAAAATTTAACTGTCCTCTCCCTTGGAAGGGGGATCCAAACCCCAAAGAGACAGAGAGACTGTGGCGACTAACTCAATTAAGCGGGGGTGACATTTTCCCACGAAACGAAAGGGACAACTTTCGTGCTGACGTTGGTGTGGTTTTGCTGGTTTCGGTTAACTGTTGTGAGGAAAACAAAACTTTGCGTGGGAGTGCACTAGGAGTTACGTTTTCCATATATATATTTTTTGCCTTCCTCACCTTACTGAGGAAAAGCTATATGATCACTCGAAAAATGAACTTATTCTTAAGGCAAGCAATCGGATGCTGCGGATGAGACATTTCCCGTTTATCTGTTGTTGAATTGAATGGTTTAGATGAAATGGTTTAAATGCTTTCTTTTCAGAAATTTTCAGAACGGGTTAAAAAATCTATGACCGAATCCTGAATTTTTTAATCAGTATCAGTTTTTTTGTATCGCACATAACTCTGTCAATTTCTCACAAAACTATGAACTTTTTGCATGAATTGAATGTTTAAACATGCATCTATGTTTGGCTGATAAGGGTATTTCATCAGATAAACTCTTCGAATCATGCCAAGCGTTTTTAAAAAATATTTTAAACCGGCATTTTCAAAATGTTGGGGGTAATTTGATCCCCCTTTCAACATTTTGAAGAAATCTCAACAAAATCTCTCTTATTCATCCAAAATTTTAATTTTCTATAAGTTACAGCATTTTCACATTAAACCTGTACGTTTGTGTTCAAAAAATAAAAAGTTGAGCATGCAAAATATTTAAAAACCTCAAATTTTCTTTTTTAGACCAAAATTGAGCATGTTTACAAAAGCTGGTAATTTTTGTTAGCAAAACTTTTGAAAAATGGTTCAAACTGCAGTAAGTTATGTACAACTATACTAAAGGAAACTATGTACGAAAACCCAGCCCAATTATTTTATCTTGAGGCTGATTCCAGTGACTGTAAAAATGCAGGGATCAAGTCTCCCTAAACGCACTTTTTTATAATTGATTGTAAAAACAGCATGACGATAAATTTAACGTCAAATACGTAAGGGTTTCGTAGTTTATAAGTTTATCAAACAATTCACGAATAAAAAATATTTTTTTGAATCATTTTTGAGTTCTTTCTATACTTATCAAAAGAAAGAAAAAAGATCTCTTGGAAGTTTCTTGCTGCTCTTTTTAGAAAAATGTGTGTAACTCAATCTGATTTTTTTTTTAATTTTTATTTTTGTTTTCAACAATGAGGATTAGTCAATTTCGCACAACTTTCTAGAACAAAGCTAATTGTTTTACCCACATGCTGACGAGATACAGGCTTGGGATCAAGTGTCCCCGGGGATCAAGTCTCCCCACTCTCCCCTACTCAGTACTGACAATTCGATATTTCGCAAAAAAAGGTTCAACTTCATTTCTCTAAAATCGAATTTGCTATCAAAAAGTACTCTAATTTTAATAAAGTGCACCATTTTCAAGTTTTAGCCATTTTACGGTAACTTTTTTTAAAAGATAGTCGCAGTAATTTATTTTTTAAATTAATGCCCATGTCTGCCCACTTTTGAAGAAAACATTTTTGAAAAGCTGAGAAAATTCTCTATATTTAGCTTTTTAGAAGTTTGTTGATACGACCCATAGTTGCTGAGATATTGCTGAGATATAATAAAAGGAAAATTGATGTTTTCTAAGTCTCACTCAAATATCCCACCATTTTCAATGTTGATATCTCAGCAACTTATGGTCCGAGTTTCAATGCTAAAATATGAAACATTCGTCAAATTTTGCGATTTTTTCGAATTTTTTTTTAATTTTTTAAATCAGGACTATCATTTCAAAAGGGTCAAACATTCAATATTACGCCTTTCTGAAATGTTAGTCTGATATAATGATGACGATGGCAAATATTTTTTGCTTGAATTAAAAATAATTACATAAAATATAATAATTTTATCTTCAAATTATTTTGCCCTGGAACTCCAAAAAGCTACCAAATCAAATTTCCCTTACAGGCAGCACGATGACAAGCATCAGTTTTCCAGAAGGAAGTAAATCTAATGAAGAAAGGTGCATCCTTCACTAACGGAATGTTGCACGCTTGATGGCAGAAGAGAAGAAATCTTGTGGGTAGCAATGTGTGTGTGTGGTTTTGCCTCTCAAGGGAAAAAGTATCAACTCAACAAGAACTTCCCGTCAAGTGATACTCAGATAGGATCATTTTGGAGTAAGGGTAGCTTTATTTCACCAAACGTGTTTTTTTTTCAATTGTTATTTAAACAAATGTGTGATGTAAAAATTGGTTAAATATCGAAAAAGATATTTTTTCAAAACTTAAAAAAAGTAAAAATAACATCCCACAACAAGCACCGTATGCGTTTAAACTTTATTAATACCGCATGATGAATTCTCCTGGCGTGTGTCGCCTCCAGAGCGACGTGGCTTGGCTCCGTAAGCGTGGGAAAACGATTTTCCTCGGCCACAATCTTGAGCTCAAGGGGGCGCACTTTGCATCAATCATACTTGGGCACAAAATGAAGAAATAAGAAAAAAAAAAAGAGTTTAAAGTATGAGGACGACACCCACCAGCAGTGTGCAGTGAGAGACGATTTGCAACGGAAGGAAATGATCTGTATCACTGCTCAATTGTCACGTTTTGCCGGGATCCCTGACACGGCGACACTTGAGTTTCCGTATTCTGGGAAAGGATTTAAATCTCGCCGGGATTGGATAAGACCAATTGCTGCAGGCGAAGATTATCGGTTTCTTGACAGAGATGCACAGTTGAACAATTCTGGGAAGCGCCAACCAACGATTACAATTATTTTATGCGACTTTTATTCGATAAATAGCTTATTAGCGTAGAATATTGATTTAAAACAGCTCAGGTTTTGATAATTTCGTCATCAACAGGTACAACAAATATCCGGATACATTTGATGCGTCACCAGGAATCTAACTCGACCTACTAGACCTCACTAAACCAGTGCTGAACATAAATCAGTGGCGTCATCTCTCCTTCTGCACTAACAAGTGAGCAAGCTAAACTTACGTGTCATCATCTTTAGCGAAGCATGGAGCAGATGCTGGTTAGTATACACAGAAAAAAATATGTGAATTTACTCGACACGGAAAAAATGAATCACATGTAAACTCAGTTGATGTAAACTTGAGATTCGACGTAAACGGTTGAATCACACGTAAAATCATGTTTTTACGTATAATTTGTTGCAAATTTACATCAAATTGCATTTAAATTTAAATGTTTAATGACGTGCAAAAGTGTTACATCATAAATGATGTAACATTCGGAAATATTTTTTTGTGTGTAGACTTCATGGCATATTATATGTGAAGTTTGGATTGACACAGGAAATGTTCTTTTTGTATTGTGCATATGATTCGATGCGTTGCTAAAGTTTATTTAAAAAATGACTTAACTAATATTACAGCGAATTGACATATTTTTGAACTTTCTCAATGTTTCGTTTATTAGGTAAATTATTTTCAGTAACTCTTTAGATCAATTTCGCCATTTGAATAATCATCATCTTGCAAAAAGCCAACATATTCCAAAGATGAAAGGGCTCCCTTTTCCTCAACAATAAGCCAAATTAAAGGTGATGTACATTAATTATTCATGACCTTTTCAAAAATTTCAACTTTTGACAGAGCGCCCCGGATGTCATGCCATGGAAGAAACCGGTTAATCTTGGCTTGAAAGTGGAGGATAATTAAAAATTAAGAACCTTTTTCAGCAGCACCCCTTAGGAACATACCGCAAAGGTCATCGGGAGCGGAGGAAAGCCCAATCTTTTGTTGAGGGAAATTACTTCCGGAGAAGGCTGAAGGTTGCGTCTAAAATCATGGCATGATGAATTTGAGACAGAATTTTCTAGAAAGCAAAAAAACTCTGGATGGGATTTGTAACACCTTGATGAGCATCTGTAAACAAATGCAAATTAACAGACATTCTTATCCATGTTAATTTGGTAAACCTCAACCTCAATTTCTCCGGAATACCTCGAATTTCGTCTCTATTTCTGGCACGTAAAGGAGCCGTGTGAGTGTTGCGGACGTCTTGCTGGAAATTTCTCAGGCAAAGCTCATCTTTGAGTTCTTTGACAACAGCATCAACACGTTGGCTGGTGCCTCTAGGTTAATCTTTGTTGTGTAAAATTTGAGCCAAAGTTAATTAAGACAGATTACGCTGTTGGATGGTTGGTTGGTAACCTTAAAACATGTGGAATTAATTTGCCAAAGTGTTGCGGAGATTTACCATCCAGGAGTACCAGAATGGCATTACAAATCAGGACTCATCCAGAGACGAGTAATTTTAGGAAATATCTACTTAATTCTGTTTTAATCAATTGAATTCTTCAACTTTTTTTTTGCCATAAATTGAGTAAAGGAAGTAGGGTAGAGAAGTCATCAATGAGACACGGGGAACAATGGTAAAATGGCTCTCCCAAGTCGTAGTTTCAACCAATTAGGCTCATATTTGGGGGAAAGGTGTGTCTAATGGATAAACGTCTGCCATAAAAGTGGCTTTGGTTATGGACGCTCTCGTGAAAAGTTGTACATAAATATTTAATTTTGGGGTGTAAAAGTAAATTATGAACAAAAAATACATTTTCATTCTTCCTGCCAAGTGCGTCTACAATTAGACAGTTAAATATTTAAGGCTGTAAAGGTCGGATCGATCTCATATTTTAGTCAATATCAGAACACATTAAAAGAATGAAAATGCATCAAAAAACTCATTAAAACATGCTAATGAAAAAAATACATAAATCGTTGAATGTTAAAAACCAAAAGTCTCTAATTGACCCTAGCTTACTCGGTGGCAATTCAAAGTTTATCCTATTATTTTTAACACAAATTAGCTTAACTTAGCTTAGCTTGGTTAGTTATCATATTATTTTTAACACAAATTTGGTTAAAAATAATATTTTGTACTATTTTGCAATATTTCACCAATTTTCTTTAAAATGTTGTATAACAGTTTAAATGTAAGGATGCACAGCTTGTTATAGCCAAATAAGAGAAAAGAGCCATAAATCAAGGGATAGTTGAACGTTTCACCATGTTTGGTCTTAACCAGTGGAGGTCAAAGCCAAAAATGTACAAAGTTGTCGCTGAAAAAAATGAGCGTAGATGGTTAAAATAGGATTACACTCGACACTCTGGCTGTCGATCTTCTCTATTTAAATATTGCTCCATCTGACAGTTGACAGATATCGTAAAGCCTTCAAACAGCATTAATACCTCCCACTCTCTACGGTCCTTCCAATATCGACAAAGAGAGAGTTCACTGTATATCTTTCTTTTTTGGACCGATTCCCTTACAAAACAATTGAAAATTAATTGTTTGTGTGGTAGTTACAGTGAGTCAAATATTTGTCCGTACCCCCTGTCGACTAAAATACCAACTTTTATACATCAATCGACGTGGCAGAATCCTCCGGCAGTCCTTTTCAAGGTCCTGTCATTGAATTTGTAAAAAAAAATTATTCTTAAAAATACAAAAAATGATTCCTGAAAAAGTTAAAAAATGATGTCAAAAAATTGCCCGTACCTCTAATTAAACTAAGAAATTTTATCTATTTGAGTGTATTCTTGAAGAAAAGTTTGACGCTGTGTCGAAAAAAAATAATTTAAGCTAGTTTGTGACAGTTTTTAACTTCTGATAACTTTTTCTAGTAAGTTTATATACAAATTTGGTTAAAATTTACTTGTTTTGGTAAAACTTGTTGAAAAATTACTTTATGAACAACTATTTTTATTAAATTGTTATGTTATGTTGTAAGAGCCTATATTGAACAAATTTCAACAAAATTTGTTAAAAATACATTGTTTATATCTTTTTATTAGCATTTTTTGACAAAAATACTGTTTCGAAACAAAACCGTAAACTAATCCGGATTGTCCCAGAACCGGTTGGACCCACCGGAGGGAAATTTTCTGGTGGTCAGAAAGAAGACAAAAAAAATCCACGTTATGCCTTTATTAAGCATCCAAATTCGTCCACTACAGCCCAATTACGAGTCTCTAGTCTGAGATTTCTTATTTGGGTAATTCTCTAACAACTCACACGAAATCGGGAAAAGTTGCCCCAACCCCTCTTTGATTTGCGTGAAACTTTGTTCTTTGGGGTAACTTTTGTCCCTGATCACGAATCCTAGGTCCGTTTTTTGATATCTCCTGACGGAGGGGCGGTACGTCCCCCTTCCATTTTTGAACTTGCGAAAAAAGAGGTGTTTTTCAATAATTTGCAGCCTTAAACGGTGATGAGATATAAATTTGGTGTCAAAGGGACTTTTAAGTAAAATTAGACGCCCGATTTGATGGCGTATTCAGAATTCCGAAAAAAATAAAACACTAAAAAATCTTTAAAAATTCTCCCATTTTCCGTTACTCGACTTACAAAATTTTGGAACATGTAATTTTAAGGAAATTTAATGTTCTTTTCGAATCTACATTGACCTAGAAGGGTACCCAAGTAACCACGAGGCACTAAATAGCGGCATTAAATCAGCATTATATTGGCATTTAATACCAGCAAATAATGCTTCAAAACATTAAATCAGCACTTTTCCCTTGAGAAATATTTCAAGTGGCGCACAGTGATGCCGATTTAATGCCTCACCGAAAGCTCGAACAAAAAAAACTGCTTTATCGACATCAAGGCTGGGGGAAAAAAAGGACAGCTAGCTGCTCCACACACTTGGTGGTGGGCCTCCTTTGTTTTTTTTTTCTCCTGTTGCATTTCATGTGTGAGTGTGACACTTTGATGTTATTCTTGCATTTTTCTCGTCGATCTCCAGGATGCGCGCCAGCCAACTGATGTATTCTGAAATGAAAGTTTTGAAAGTTTTAATCGATGTGGTTGATGCATCGAACATTAAGGAAGACTTTCTTTCTGCTGTTTCGAGTTTCTGGTTCATGAGAAAAACCCGTTGTCATTTTGTTGGACGAAAATTATTGACGAGTCACTCAGCAAATTGCGGCCATCCAGTCAAGTACAGTACAATCAATTACGGAAGGCTTGGGGTTAATAGGGACAAGTAATGGCTAACGGCTAACTTAAACTGTTTTTCCGAGGAGTGCTTGGTCCACGGTTGGCAAAATTTCACAAAGTGTATCAGACTTCCGGAAAGCAGCTTTTTGCTTGCGAGAAAAGTCATTCAATTTACCAGAGAACTTTTGATAATGTCCTTTGTGCATGGGCATATGTTTTGAAAAAATTTGCTTAATTACAGGCTGCAGTTTTCTACAAAAAAAAATAAACAAAAAAACACTTCAGTCAGCGGGAATTCAACCCAGTTCACCCAAAAATAAAACTGTTGCACACTGGGGAAAATGCGCCTTAGCCCGCACGCTTATTGGAACAGTATAACGGGAGAAGGATAAAAGTCAATAACAGCGTGACTGGCTGAAATGTTTCCCGTATGGATGGGTTACTTTGTTGATAAACATCAAATGCTTTGAAGCACATTTTCAAGGTCGTAAATGGTGATTTAATGCCAGTTGTAATGCTGCAAAGTTTTGGTACTTTGAGGCATTCGCAAAGCTTATTTACTACTTCAAAGCATTCGAGTGCTGATTTAGTACTGAATAAATACTTCAATTAAGTGCTTGTGGTTACTTGGGTAATTTTTTCATTTAGAACTAATAACCCTGCAAAGTTAGAAAAAACAAGAAATTTGAAAATGAAAAATTTTGTTCTAAATGAAAAAATGACCCTTCTGGGTCAATGTAGATTCAAAAAGAACATTAAATTTCTCTCAAAATTACATGTTCCAAAATTTTTTTAGTGTTTTTAAAACTTTTTTAGTGTTTTTTTCGATGAAAAATACGTTTTTTTTTGGAATTCTGAGTACGCCATCAAATTAGGCGTACAATTTTACACAAAAGTCCCTTTGATACCAAATTTCTTCCCATCACCGTTTCATGCTGCACATTATTGAAAATCAGCTCTTTTTTCGCATGTTCAAAAATTGAAGGGGTCGTACCGCCCCTCCGTCACGAGATATCAAAAAACGGACCTTGGATTCGTGATCAAGAACAAAAGTTACCCCATAGGACAAAGTTTCACGTAACTGCTGTGTGAGTTGGCGGAGAATTACCCATTTGTCATTTCCCAAGCTAAACATTCTCAGGAAATTTTGTAACAGAAATTGACAGCACAAAAAGTGAAAAATTTGTCCAAAGATGTAGATATAAAAGATTTAAATAATGCATTTTTGAACAAATTTTGTTGAAATTTGGAAATTTTGGACAAATATTTGACTCCCTGTAGTAGCATCAGGTAGCTTGAAACTGCTAAAACTTAAACAGAACCATCTGACAGCCCCAGTCCTGCAATGTGTGATAAGAATACGGTTTAAAATAGCATCACCGAAATAATGGGTTAATAATCGCACTGGAAAAGCCTATATTCAAGCCTCTATCGCACCCACATCGACCCTGAAATGCAGCCTGATAATGGCCTTTAAAATAAATTTCTCTCACAAAATGCAAATTAATTCAAGCCCCACTTTCAACACAAACATAGCGGGCTACAGAAAAGCCAATGAAACCATTAGCGGGTAAAAGTGCAACAGTGAAATTATAATAAATAAATTATATTTGCCACCTTGACCGTTAGAATTGTGTTTTTTTTATATCTCAAATATATTTAAACTGCAACAAAAACTTTCATTTTTTTTCGACAATCTGTGTCATATCCCCATATTTATGGGCAGTAAAAGCCTGTTTACAACGAAAACAAACCCCGCTTGGAGAATGAATTCCTGAGTGGTTTCGCGGTACTTTCCGGTAATTTTACACATCCTGATGTGGGTGAAAGCGTAAATGCGTACAATGTAAATTGCAGCCTACACCGAAAAGGATGGAACCATTGACGGTAAAATGTGGAGCTTACACGTGGGACTCAGCTTGGATTCAGAATTTATGCTCAACCAAACAAAGGGGGGAGTTTGAAGTATTCTCATGGGATAAATATTTTAGATTTTGATAACTCTTTTACTAAACATTGCGAATTCATTCTCCTTCTCCTAAACCAAATGAGTTTGAATTTAATCATGACCTTTAGAACACTAAAAAGCTTCAAATTTGGAAAGAATGTATTAATTTTACTGTTCTGAAATTGCTCGAACAAAATTAGCAAAAGATGGCATTTTACTTGAGTTCTCGTGACAAATGTTAAGCATTGAATTAAGCTTACTGGTTGTCATCCAAGTTAAAATAGATTCTTTTATTTATACTAAAAATGTTCCAGTCCGAAAACTTTCAATAATATCTCACGAGATTTTGTCACATTCACACTAGAGGACTTACCTTCGCCTGAAAGCTGAGAACCAACACGTGGAAGCACAGTATTAGCACTCCTTTCATCGCGCGTGGAACCTGCTGTTTCTGTTGCTGCTGCTGCTCTGTTCCGGTTCCGGTTCGGTGGGACTGTCCGTCGACTTCTGCAGCTGCCGATTGGGATCCCGTTGGGCACGGTTTGGACAAAAATAAAACGACCGTAGACCTGTCCCTTTGGTTTCCGAGCTTCTGAGCTGTTGAGCTCTCAAAGGCTTGTACGTTGAGTTGTTGATCTAGGAACTTGACCGGCGGCCATTCGACACAGAAAGCGGTATTTAGTATGCAGCGCAGAGGGGTCTCCTACGGAGCAGGACCTGCCATGGTGGACAAACACACGGGTCAGCTTTAGGAAGGGCTGTCTTTCGAATTGAATGTGCTGTTATGCTTCCCAGAGGTTGGTGGAAGTCATGGAAGTCTGCCTTAAATCAACTAAACAGATGAAAGCGTCCTCCATGTTGGAGAGGGAATATGATTTTTGTCTTGTTCCGGTTGTTGTTTTGTTGTCGTTTTTGCTTGGGTGATTAAGTTAGAGAGTAATCAAATTAGCACATGCCATTTGCCATTGTGTGTGCCTTAGGCCAAGCTTTTGCGTCAATAGAAAGTACATGTTTGGGAATCTAACAGAATAGCACTTCTGTGCAGATGTTTTTAACAACACATCGTCGCTGTCGAGCTAACTTGTGACCAAATTGAGTTAAGAACAGATTCCCAAATTTCGATTTCAATCCTGAGATATTCCATAAAAACCAAAAAAAATCCGTGCATTTTTGTCACTTTTCATATGAAAGAAGTTTCAATCTTGTCGTGCTAACTTGACACCACCCTGAAAATTGATGTATTGCGACAAGTTGTCAAAGGGATTTTTGGTCAAAACGCGTTTGACACAAGAACGAACTCGACTAGCGTAAACATTTGTATTTTTAACTCTGGACTCCAGCAACCAAATTCAACCAAACTTCAGGACGATGCACAGAATGGTCAATCCAACAAAACGTGTTTGTTATTGTTTACATTGCGTGCTCTCGTTTTTGTTTATTCAAGGTCAAACATTAAAATGCGTTTTTCCTCGGAACGTCAAAATGCCTAGTACGACAAGTTAGCACGATGGCGTCAACATGATTCCGTCAATCAATAACAAAATATTTTTGCCTTCCTCACTGAGGTAAGGCTATAATCCTGCTCTAAAAATGAACTTCGTATGAAAACGTCGTAGACCCCCCTTCATGTATACATATCGACTCAGAATCGAAAACTGAACAAATGTCTGTGTGTATGTGTGTATGTATGTGTGTGTGTGTATGTATGTATGTGACCAACAAACTAGCTCATGTTTCTCGACACTGGCTGAACCGTTTTGACTCGAACTTGTTGCATTCGTCTTGGTTTAGGGTCCCATAGATCGAGTTTTATACCGATTGAAGTTTTGATAAGTAGTTCAAAAGTTATGTATAAAAATGTGTTTTTACATATATTTGGATCTCACTTAACTGTATGTAAACTATGTCCGGGTCCATCATCCGACCCATCGTTGGTTAGGTTATCAAAAGACCTTTCCAACGAGTTCAAAACATTGAAGATCTGGCAACCCTGTCTCGAGATATGGCTACTTAAGTGATATAGATGTACTTTATTGAAGCCGGATCTCACTTAAATGTATGTAAACTATGTACGGATCCACCATCAGACGCATTGTTGGTTAGGTTATCAAAAGACCTTTCCAACGAGTGCAAAACATCGAAGATCGGGCAACCCTGTCTCGAGATATAGCCACTTAAGTGATATCGATGTACTTTTTGGAAGCCGGATCTAAAAAATAGATGAAACTTTTGTACAGCCATTGTTGTGAGGAAGGCTCCAACCACATAGGTGGATTAAGTTAGTTTTTTCTTGAGTCCCTCTTTTACTAAAAATACGAATCCTTTTTAAAAATGCCAGAATGCAAATAGTCCAAACAAAAACAAATTGAGATTATGTAGGCTTAAAATAAAATAATAAAGCTGTTGCAGATATTTATAGCAATTTTTGATGATCTATGTTAATGCCAGATTTAGTTTATTGATTATTGCGTGGCCGGATAATGTGACGATATAATTACAATGTATGTTTATAACCGGAAACATACAATCAGTTCCAAAAAGTATTGAAACGCATACCTTCCAACTGCAGTTGACTCTCAATATTTCTCCATTCTTGAAAGGATTTTACAGTCCCTTAATACACCAAACCTAATGATCTCATTGATACATGGTGAGTTTAGGCCGATGCAAATATTAAAAAAAGTTTTTGTCCCTCGGCCCTGGCCGAGGTCAAGGGGGCAAAAAAATAAAAAAATATAAAAATTTAAATAACAAGCCATAGTCTTCACATTTAAATGAAAAACTAACTTAATCCACCTTTGTGGTTGGAGCCTTCCTCACTCATTACCAACAATGGCCGACTTGATGGGGTTGTACACAAATTTCATCTATTTTTTAGATCCGGATTAAAAAAGTACATAAATATCACTTAAGTGACCATATCTCGAGACAGGGTGGCCAGATCTTCAATGTTTTGGACTCGTTGGAAAGGTCTTTTGATAACCTAACCAACGATGGGTCGGATGGTGGATCCGGACATAGTTTACATACATTTAAGTGAGATCCGGCTACAAAAAAGTACATAAATATCACTTAAATGGCCATATCTCGAGACAGGGTTGCCAGATCTTCAATGTTTTGGACTCGTTGGAAAGGTCTTTTCATAACCTAACCAACGATGGGTCGGATGATGGATCCAGACATAGTTTACATACATTTAAGTGAGATCCGGCTTCCAAAAAGTACATAAATATCACTTAAATGGCCATATCTCGAGACAGGGTTGCCAGATCTTCAATGTTTTGGACTCGTTGGAAAGGTCTTTTGATAACCTATCCAATGATGGGTCGGATGGTGGATCCGGACATAGTTTACATGCATTTAAGTGAGATCCGGCTTCCAAAAAGTACATAAATACCACTTAAATGGCCATATCTCGAGACAGGGTTGCCAGATCTTCAATGTTTTGGACTCGTTGGAAAGGTCTTTTGATAACCTATCCAACGATGGGTCGGATGGTGGATCCGGACATAGTTTACATACATTTAAGTGAGATCCGGCTTCCAAAAAGTACATAAATATCACTTAAATGGCCATATCTCAAGACAGGGTTGCCAGATCTTCAATGTTTTGGACTCGTTGGAAAGGTCTTTTGATAACCTATCCAACGATGGGTCGGATGGTGGATCCGGACATAGTTTACATACATTTAAGTGAGATCCGGCTACAAAAAAGTACATAAATATCACTTAAATGGCCATATCTCGAGACAGGGTTGCCAGATCTTCAATGTTTTGGACTTTTTGGAAAGGTCTTTTGATAGCCTATCCAACGATGGGTCGGATGATGGATCCGGACATAGTTTACATGCATTTAAGTGAGATCCGGCTTCCAAAAAGTACAGAAATATCACTTAAATTGCCATATCTCGAGACAGGGTTGCCAGATCTCCAATGTTTTGGACTCGTTGGAAAGGTCTTTTGATAACCTATCCAACGATGGGTCGGATGGTGGATCCGGACATAGTTTACATACATTTAAGTGAGATCCGGCTACAAAAAAGTACATAAATATCACTTAAATGGCCACATCTCGAGACAGGGTTGCCAGATCTTCAATGTTTTGTACTCGTTGGAAAGGTCTTTTGATAACCTATCCAACGATGGGTCGGATGGTGGATCCGGACATAGTTTACATACATTTAAGTGAGATCCGGATATATGTGAAAACACATTTTTATACATAACTTTTGAACTACTTATCGAAACTTCAATCTGTATAAAACTCGATCTATGGGACCCTAAACCAAGTCGAATGCAACAGGTTCGGGTCAAATCGGTTCAGCCAGTGCTGAGAAACATGAGCTAGTTTGTTGGTCACATACATTCATACACACACACATACACACACACATACACACACACATACACACACACATACACACAGACATTTGTTCAGTTTTTGATTCTGAGTCGATATGTATACATGAAGGTGGGTCTACGACGTTTTTATACGAAGTTCATTTTTAGAGCAGGATTATAGCCTTACCTCAGTGAGGAAGGCAAAAAGTGTTTTAAAATGCATTTTGCACTAGTTCAGTTGTTTTGCAATCATTAGTTTTCAAAAAATCTAAGATCTGACAAAAACAAAAATTGTATCGAAAAAAAAGGTTTTGCATCGAAAATTTTCAAAAAATCTAAAGATTTTTTAATAAACCAAAACATGCTAAAAATGATTTTAAACGCAGGAGAATGTATTTAAATTTGATTTCAGCTGGTTGCACTTGAATTTTCATTGAAATTTTGAAGTTTATTGTAAAAATATTTTTTTTGCCCCCTGATTTTTCGGGCCAATTTTGAAGGGGGGGGGGGGTGACAAAAACTTTTAAAAATATTTGTACCAGCCTTACTGAATATTAAAAATAAGTTTAACTAACAAAACTAATACCTCTAAAAGAAACTTATAATTAATTTTAATTAAAAATCCTTGTTAATAATAAATGTTGGTAAGGATATTAAAAATAAGTTAATGTTGCCAGCATTTTAGGAAATGATCCCCTGGGTGCCTTGACTCCGAATCTCAAATAAGTACTTGATTAGTTTGCAACAGAAGCTGGCGCGCCCGATCTTTAGATTTTAACTCTTAATGCCAGTGGTGGTGCTTGAGTTTCTACACTCACACGACACTCCTTATGAATACATGGAATTGATTTTGTCATTGATTTCAAGGTTCCCAGCCTTAAATATATTGAAAAATTATTTTCATCAGATGATCAATTCTCCACCAAACCCGGAAATGAATTTTATTATAATTTTTTTTTATTTGGCTCAAACTTTGTTGGGGCCTGCCCTATGACCAAAGAAGTAATTTGGTGTCATTTTCAAAGTTAAATTTTGTTGGTTAAATTTCGTTTTTTGCCATCCTCACTGAGGTAAGGCTATAATCCTGCTCCAAAATTGAACTTTTTATTTTAAGCTCGATGTATACATATCGACTCAGAATCGAAAACTGAACAAATGTCTGTGTGTATGTGACCAATAATGTCACTCAGTTTTCTCAGCACTGGCTTAATCGATTTTGACCAAACCAGTCGCATTCGACTTGGTTTAAGATCCCATAGGTGCTATTGAATTGTTTGAAGTTTCGATAAGTAGTTCAAAAGTTATGCATAAAAATGTGATTTCACATATTTTCGGATGTTGAATAAATGGCAGTGAATTGAACCAAACATCATCATGTTAAACATCTTTAGTTAGGTAACTGAAAGACCTTTCCAACGAGTCCAAAATATTGATAATCTGGCAATCCTGCCTCGAGTTATAACCATTTAAGTGATATTTATGTACTTTGTTGTAGCCGGATCTCACTTAAATGTATGTAAACAATGTCCGGATCCATCATACGACCCATGATTGGTTAGGTAATCGAAAGACCTTTCCAACGAGTCTAAACATTGAAGATCTGGCAACCCTGTCTCGAGTTCTGACCATTCTGAAATTAGACGAAATTTATGTCCAAACCCATCAAATCACATATCACTAATTGTTGGAAAAGAGTGAAAAAGGCACCAACCACATAGGTGGATTAAGTTAGTTTTTTACTTTAAAAATAGTGTCCATAATTGTCCATTCCTGAAATATATTTTTTTCGAAAAGTTCAGAAATTTTCCTGCAATTTTATCTAAGAAACGTTGAAGATTGGACCTCTGGTTGCTGAGACACAGTGGTTTAAAGAAAAAGAAACAGGAAAATTGAAGTGTTCTAAGTCTTAACCAAACAACCCTCCAAGTTCTAATGTCGATATCTCTGCAACTAGGGGAACTTCTCGTATTTTTGGCAGGTTAAGCACTCGCTCCTAACTCCGTCCAATTTGCCGATTTTCCCTATTTTAACAACTTATTTTGTAAAACTATACATAGAAACATGCTTGCTCACTTTCTATTGAGCTTATTAATTACTTGATTTCAATTGAAAACGCTTGTTATGAGCTGTAATTGAATGTCAAAGTGCTGATATGTCAACATTAGAGGCACGTTTTAATTAGATGCTGTTCCCTTAATGGTTAGATTTTCCATGTTAAATATGAAACATTCGTGATTTTGATCTCCGATCTTTGTTTAAAACATATTTTCAGGAATGGACACTAGTTGAAAAAAAAACTTGAATTTTGCGGACAAAATTTAACGGTGCACTTAATTTAAAAACCCGATTTAATCCCACCAGGGGTGAGATAGAGCCTTTCTTACTAAAGAATATAACTTCTCTCAATTCACAACATCGACTTGATACAAAAAATCTTATGATGAAAGCAAGGTATTATTAATGATGTGTTTTCTAAAAGAAATTGAAAACACAATTTTCACCTATCGAATATTTTTAATCGTACAAATTCTTAGCTTCCAATGCGCAAGTGACGACACACACCGCGGTTTTGGTTTTCTAGTTTTGGTACGAGCCCAAAAACCGAACAAAGCAGACGCAAAGCAAAACCGAGTTAACCGCACTGTGGGAAGTTTGCCATTCAGCGTCTACGAAAGTGAGAGAGTCAGAGATAGATATTTTTACAACCGCACCACTACACACTCAATCGCAAAACCTTAGGTAGATAGCCATTGGCGTCGCGAGCATTGAAAACTTTGAAAACGATATAAAGCTTAGAAGCTTCGAAAGCTCCTATTGGAATCCAATGAACTCTGTTTAATAAAACGACACGACGAATGAAGCCTACTTAAAGGCGATTTTAGGAGCACACGGGAAACAAATTGATTGTACCCGGATGAATGTCCTATGTCAAAAAAGTTTTTGCATTAACATTGGACAGTTATGCAAAAACGGACAGAGCAAAAGAAACCGAAAAGCTACGATATCTTACATGTTGAAGGAAACATCGGTAGACAAGCTACTACGAACGAGTATAAGTCGAGCCGAAACATATGCGCCAGCATTCTCGCGCCAGTATTCGAAGCTCAACTTGACAACTTGTCGACTTGGCGACGAAGCGTCGAAAATCGATGCAGTGTGATTTTTTAGCGATTTTTCGGTTTAAAATTCATGCTGAATCGACATATTTACGAAGCTGGAAATGACGTCCTGGCTTAAAGTAAAACCTATACCTTTCTTTAGTAAGAAAGGCAAAAGTAAATCGTTCTAAAAATTGATCGGGATTGCCGATCGATGTCAAATTTGTTTCAGATGCTCACTCATGGTCTGTACTATGAATGTAGCAAGAAATTTCGAATAAAATCAGAAATGAAAAATGTTGGCGAAGGTCACCAGGTGGGCTTTCACCTTTTTTTAGGGATTTTGTTTCTTATGGTAGGTCAATCAAACGGCTCTAACTCCAGAACCATATTATGAATCTGGATGAAAATTTGGGAGGTTGTAGAGCTCGAAAAATGCAATTTTGAGATAAATAAAAGATATGAAAATGAAAAAATTGGACCATATTTTCATTTGGAAACTGTGTATTTTCTGGAAAAGTCTGGCCGCATCCGAAAACAGATGGATAATTCGAAATTTGCGCGGCAACTCGCCCAGGTTCAGCACACTAGCTTTCATCTGCATTTAGGAGATTCGAAATCGGATTTATGGGAGCTGAGAACGGCGCGACACAAAATTTTGCAAAATTTTACCACATACGAACATCACTCGACCTCCACGGAATTTATTTTCTCAAAATTCGAGGGTTCGAGATAGACGAGTTCTATCAAGGATGAATCGATAGAGCGTCGAAAATCGATGCAGTGTGATTTTTTAGCGATTTTTCGGTTTAAAATTCATGCTGAATCGACATATTTACGAAGCTGGAAATGACGTCCTGGCTTAAAGTAAAACCTATACCTTTCTTTAGTAAGAAAGGCAAAAAATGTAAAGCGACCATCCATAAACCACGTGAACACCTTAGAGGGGGGATGGGGTCTTTCAAAAAAGTGTCCACGTGGTTTATGGATGGCCCCAAAGAACTTTTCGGCTGCAAATTCCATTTTCCGTCAAAAAAATTGAGGCCAAAAAATTGTATGTACAAGATTTCAATTTTTACAAAGATCACTATTTATAAAATCATAACCCGTCGGCAAAATGTTTGTCCATGCTTCTGAATGGCTTGAAAGATGCGGGGTTTGAACCCTAAAACAAACAAAAAAATTCAAAAATTAAAAAATATGAATTTGGGAAATTGAATTTTTGTATGGGTGAACCAATGACACAAAATTGCTTCTTTGGTGATAAGGAAGGCCCCCACAATATTTGAGCCAAATCAAAAAATACAAAAAATAAAAATGGTAGAAACAGACCGATTTCGTAGGGAATTGCTCAGATGTTGTTTGAAATTACTAAAAAGCTAAACATGTTTATACAAAATTGGTCATTGTGTAGAATGATTTTTTTTATCTTGAGAAGATATTTTCGGATCAAACTATTGCAGTTGCAGGTAATTTTTTTAGGAAAATTATGTTCAACTTTTTAACACTAAAAGTTTTATCCTCAAAACACTTTTTTTTAATTTTACGCAATATAAACAATAACAAACACGTTTTGTTTGGTTGATCATTCTGTGTAACGTCCTGAAGTTTAGTTGAATATGGTTGTGTCAAAGACTCCCATGCCAAATTTTAGTTAAATCGGATCACTTTTGACCAGGATTTTTATTGGTTTAACGTGGAATAACTTCTATCTATAGTGAATCAAATAAAAATACCAAAATAATTAATTTGAAATATATAAACAACCTTCTTACTGAAAAAATCATCAAATAGCGAAATAAAGCATTTCCAAAACAATCCATCAAAAACTAATCTTCCCAAACCCAACAACCGTCACGACCCTCAACCTTCCCTTTTCTGCAATCAAAAGTCACTAGCAAACAAATCACTTTTCCGCCAAAAACGAAAGTCAATTTGGTCACTGGGCCAATCAGCAAACAATCACAAATAGTCCATCACTTCGGCGACCCAAAAAGTTAACCAGAGCGCCCACGCAAGGCGTTCCAAAATCAGATTTCCGGTTTTCCACTCTCCTTAAGTCAACAAAAAACCCGAACTCGAATGCCCCTTCGGGCCAATCGCATTGGGCAAACTTTCAACGTTTAGTTACACTTACAAACGATTTTTCGCCGATAAAGACGAAGATCCTGGTACAACTTTGACTTTGTATAATTAATTAGTAAAGTCAACAAAGCCACTGCTGCAGCAGCAGCAGCTATTTCCGTCACTTCCGGTTTCAACGAACTTACTGCTGACCATGCTCTCTTTTTCGGTCGGACTTGCACTTGGACTTGCTGTCTTTCTAATCTTGATGGAAATCACTCGTCTATCAGGATTTTCCCCCACTACAAGAAAAAGAGGTAATCCTTAACGGAAAACGGTCCCACGCGGCCACTTGTCTGCTCGACTAAGCAAATCTCTGATTTTTGCCTTTAATCCTTTCAGAAGCCACTTGGTCCTCCAAAGAGCAGGAAGACCCCAGACCCTCTTCAAGTCTTCACTCAAAGCCGAAGAATCTTCCCTATCCTTAACAGGTACTGGCACTGAAGAACTGCACTGAATCAACAGTCGCGTCCACCCACAAGCACACACACAAACAAAGCTCACTTTCCCCTAAACGCAGTTAGTACAAGGAGAAGAGACCCTCACTCTTGGCACAGGTTCAGGACTCCAAAGACCATGTGCAAACACACGGCAGCACAACCCGTTGCGCTGAAGGAAACGACTCGCCGACGAATGACGGTGTTTGATGTTGGCTTTTCCGTTTTTATATTCTTCCCCCCCAATCCAAGCAGCCGAACAAACTCAGCACCAGAAGCGAAAGCGCGCGAAAACACAGCTTCGAAAACCGACCGCTAGAGCGGCGCCACCTGTGAGCGAGGAGAGAGCATTAGACTCTCGAGCTGGAGTCGAAAGGGAGGAAAAACTTACGATGGACTGGCAGCAGGCTTTGGAAAGCATGGTTTTGCGTGCAGTCACTCCCCCATGACCGACTGGCAGTTTGTTTTTATGGCGGCGGAAAACGATGCCTTGGTAGGTGCATCGGAATGGGGTTTCCCGCCAAGTTGGAATGTGCTGGCAGTATTTTGACTGTTAAGTAGTTGTCATGAAGAGTACCAACTAAAGGATTATATAAGCGGAGATAATTGTTTATTAATCTCTAGAAGAAATTTTGATTAATAGAAATTGACTAACTAAAACAGAAAAAAAAAACAAAAAAAATGGCGACTGCGACACCCAAACCAGAGACGTCAGCTCGTCAGTGCTCGGAAACAATCGATTCCTGAAATCGTGAATTAAGTTCATGAATGTGAGAACCACGAAGGAATTTATTCGTGAGTATGGTTCTTTTGCACTATAAACGTGAATATATTCATTTGTGAATTTTATTCACGACTTCGAGAATTGATTTTTTTTCGTGTTCTCTCTTCATGAACACAATTCACGATAACGGGAAATGTTTTTATTTTTCTGTGTGAGAAGCTTGAGCGATACTGTGAAAGCAACGGCATCCTCCACTTGAAAATACCACCACGCAAACCAACGAGCTTGCGGAACGATTCGTTGATACCTTCAAGTGGACGCGGGGAGAAAAGTTCTCGCCCAGGCGATCGCGACGGTTACCTGCTTCGTTATCGTTCGAATGTACTGATACTGATTTTTTTTTCAATTTCTAATTTGTTTTAGGAGACATTAAATGCCAACGTTTCAGAAATTTCTAAAACGGGCAAAAAATCATTGACCGAGTAGTGTTTTTCTGAATCAATACTAATTTTTCAAAAAATCGAAATATCAATCGCATTTTTTTTTTCAAATTCTTTTTTTATATGTGAAATCAAATTTGCAATCATATAGAACTCTAGTGAAATTTTGATAAAGTGCACCGTTTTCAAGTAATAATAACTGTTAGATAACTTTTTTCAAAGTAATCGCAGTTATTCATTTTTTTAATTAGTGCACATTAGGGTGTAATACACAGAAAAAAATAATGTAAATTTGGAAGCTGTAATTTTGGAAGGTTGAATATTACCTCTTTTATGATGTAATTTTACCTCAATTTAGACTGAAAAAGTGACATTACACCAGAAAAGTGGTAAAATTACACATTTCCAGAGGTAAAATTACACCTTTTTTCTGACATAAAAGATGTACCCCTTCCCAGATGTAATATTACCATGATTTTTTTTTCTGTGTATGGCAGTATGGAAAAAAATAAAGTTGTCCAAATTCATCGAGCACAGCAATTTTTCAGTTCCTTTTGAGGTCCTAAAAAACTTCCCAAAGTTTGGGACCGATTGGTTAAGTCTTCACTTTGCGCAAATCGATTAAATTTTCCATATAAATTCACCGAACTGGCAGTCGCATGATTGTGATGCATGGCGGCATGAAAGTATATCAGAATCTGCATGAAATCTGTCCTCAGAGCAATTCTCTAGGATTTCGGTCATTAGATTTTTTTATATTTTTTAATCCGACTTAAACTTTTTTTGTGCCCAAAGAAGCCATTTGGCATCATTAGTTTGTCCATATAATTTTCCATACAAATTTGGCAGCTGTCCATACAAAAATAATGTATGAAAATTCAAAAATCTGTATCTTTTGAAGGAATTTTTTGATCGATTTGGTGTCTTCGGCAAAGTTGTAGGTATGGATACGGACTACACTGGAAAAAATGATACACAGTAAAAAAAATTGATTTTTTATTTAACTTTTTACCACTAAAACTTGATTTGCAAAAAAAACACTATTTTTATTTTTTTTATGTTTTGATATGTTTTAGAGGACATAAAATTCCAACTTTTCAGAAATTTCCAGGTTGTGCAAAAAATCATTGAGCGAGTTATAAATTTTTGAATCAATACTGATTTTTTTCGAAAAATCGAAATATTGGTCGCAAAAATTTTTCAACTTCATTTTTCGATGTAAAATTAAATTTGCAATCAAAAAGTACTTTAGTGAAATTTTGATAAAAAGAGTTAAATCCATATTTAGGTGACTTTTTCGAAAATAGTCGCAGTTTTTCATGTTTGCACACTTTTAGAATTTTTTTTTTTTTTTTGAAAAGCTGAGAAAATTCTTTACAATTTGCTTCTTCGAACTTTGTTGATACGACCTTTAGTTGCTGAATGACACGAATGCCACATTATGTGTAAAGTGTCAATAATAAACAATAATAATAATAATAAATTAGTTGCTGAGATATTGCAATGCAAAGGTTTAAAAACAAGAAAATTTATGTTTTTTAAGTCTCACCCAAACAAACCGCCATTTTTCAATTTCGATATCTCAGCAACTAATGGTCCGATTTTCAATGTTAAAATATGAAACATTTGTGAAATTGTCCGATCTCTTCGAAAACAATATTTTCAAAATTTTCAAATCAAGACTAATATTTCAAAAGGGCCAAACATTCAATATTACGCCATTTTAAAATGTTAGTCTTGATTTGAAAATTTTGAAAATATTGTTTTCGAAAAGATCGGAAAATTTCACGAATTTTTCATATTTTTACATTGAAAATTGGACCAATAGTTGCTGAGATATCGAAATTGAAAAATGGTGGGTTGTTTGGGTGAAATTAAGTCAACTTAAATTTTCGTGTTTCTTTTTCTTAAAGCGGCTCTATCTCAGCAACCCGAGGTCCAATCTTCAATGTCTCTTAGACAATTTTATAGCAAATTTTCTGAACTTTTCAAAAAAAATATTTTTAGAAATGGTCACTCATGGTCACCATTTTTAAAAATTGAAAAACTGCAAATATTTCGCTAAAATAAAAACTTTCGGTGGCTAAATCTTGAAAACGGAGCCCTTTATCAAAAAATCTGTACAGTACTTTTCGATTGCAAATTCAATTTTGCATTAAAAAATAATGTCAAACTTGTTTTTGCATGAAACTTTGATTTTTTCCAAAAATCACTTTTTTCAAAAATTCATAACTCGGCGGTAGATTTTTTGACCATGTTTCTCTATGGCTCAAAAGTTGCGGATTTTTGTCTCCTAAATTTTATCAAAAAATCTCGAAAATCAAAAAATATGTATTTTGGGAAATTGAGTTTTAGTGAAAAAATTGTTGATAAAAAATCTACAATTTTTTTCCGTGTACCTATTTTTTTCTCAATAGTCCTCAACAATACCTACAACTTTGCCGAAGACACCAAATTGATCAGAAAATTCACTCAAAAGTAACAGCTGTTTGAATATTTATATACCATTTTTGTATGGACAGCAGCCAAAATTGTATGGAGACTTGTATGGGTGAACCAATGACGCAAAATAGCTTATTTGGTCATAGGGAAGGCCCCCACAAAGTTTAAGTCAAATCAAAAAATACAACAAAAAAAATGGTTCAAATCAGCCGATTTCGTAGAGAGTTGCTCTACAGTACTTTTTAATTGCAAATTCAATTTTGCATCGAAAAATGAAGTTGAAAATTTTTGCAACCAAATTATTCGATTTTTTTAACTCAATCAAAGATATTTTGCACATTCTGAAAACATATAAAAAAATTAACATAAATTAAAAATAGTGTTTTTTTTTTGCAAATCAAGCTTGAGTGACAAAAAGTTAAATAAAAAATCATCAATTTTATTTACAGTGTATCATTTTTTTTTCAGTGCAGTCCTTATCCATACCTACAACTTTGCCGAAGATAGCAAATCGATCATCAAATTCCTTCAAAAGATACGGATTTCTGAATTTTCAAATATCATTTTTGTATGGAAAGCTGCCAAATTTGTATGGAAAATTATATGGACAACTTATGGGACAAAATGGCTTCTTTGAACATACCAAAAGTACCAAAAAAGTTTCAGCCGGATTAAAAAATACAAAAATTAAAATAAAAAAGACCGATTTCGTAGAGAATTGCTTAAAAGAGACATCAATAAATATATTATTCTTCATGCAAATTTTGAGCTGATTACAAAAAAAAATGTATGGAAATATATTTAAAACAGTTCATTTTTCTCAATTTTCACTTATTCCAAGAGATTTTATAAAATGTAACTATTGCGCAAGATTTAGAACCCTGCTAGAACGTCGTGACTGGATCTCTAGATTTTTTGTTCTGTAGAGCATTAAACATTATTTCATTATTATTTTCTAAGTACCTACAAATTCTAAATCGAATTTTTCGAAATCGAGCAAGCTCAAATTTGTTGCTCCTGTTGATACTATCAAAACATGTAAGAGTCCTGATGTTGAACCAAATTGGACCACCCCTTCTTTTTTGGCACCGCCCCAAAGTTTTGCGATTTTCATAGTTATTATAAAACCTCTTTTTTCAAATGGCCATAAAGCAAAACTCGACAACTATTTTTAAAGGAAATTAAACGCTGATTTGTTTTGGCTTCATCAGATTTTTGTTAGGATCCAAACTCTGATGCAGTTTGTGCAATTTAAAACTTAACATGCAATTTTCTCAATATTCATGCGATTTAATTTTGAATTAAACGTCACCATCATGTTGGGCGAATTGAAATCTCTTGAGAAACAAATGTTTAAGCTTGCAGTTGGAGAATTTACCTACCAAACTATGCGATGCAGCCTTGTCAAAAAGTCACACATTTTGCACTTAGTTTGTGATAAAAAATAACCACTCAACAGGAGTAAACACTGCCTGTCTGCTAGACTGAGTAGGTGCGCATGTGGCGTTGCACTTCAAAAAGATTTTACAAATAATTGGCATACATTGACCACAATTCGCGATAAGAATGCGCTTTGTACAAATAAAATGCCAAAATTGCGAGATTCTAGCGTGTTTCTCTGGAGGAAAGATTGTAAAATCACCCTAAAAATATTTGTTTTAAGGGTGCACGCCCGGGCAGAAAGTTGCATCTTGGAAAAATCTACCCATGTTCGTAAAAACACGAACAAGTCAAGTTCACCCCAGGGTATGGTTAAGAGATAACCGAACATGGCCACGAACATAAATTGTTTGAGGCGTATCTGCGAAAAATCTTGTTGAGTTTATTTGACCAACAATGCCACATCAAGTTGAGTTTATAGTAGCAAACAACTGAAATCTTCCAAAAATCATATCAAGTTCATAAAGTAGATTTTGATCCCAAAATAATTTTATTGGTTTTTAATGCACCCCGCCACAATTCAGACACCCCCTTCTTCCTCTTCACAAATATGAGTAATATTGCAGGAATATACGCACCTACATCAAAACAAGATTTTTCAAAGTTGAAAAATTATTTTACTTTAAAACTCATTAAAAAATTGTGGAGAAAGCGTTGAATTGCCAAAATGTCATAATAATTTTCCAAATCACGAAAAATCCAAAGTCTCTATATTCCGTTTTTTAAATTAAAAATAAAAGTTTATGAAAATATTCCTAAAATTGCATAAGTCAAAAAATCCACAGTAAAATTCCAAAAAGCCTGGTAATGTTTCTTATCAAAATAATTTTTCAAAATGTTGAAAAATATTCAACTGGCTGAGAGCAAAAATTTCGCAAAGTCCTGAAAATCTAAAAAATTCTACCAAAAATCTACCAGCTTTCGAATTTCAAAATTTCAATGAAGACGTTTTGTTAGGGACATTATTTTAGGAACAAACTGATGTTTTTATAAAAATCGGACGAAAATTTCCTGTAATTTCGACGATTTTTCCGAAATTTTACTGGCTAAAAGCCAAAATTTTGCTAAGTCCAAAAAATCAAATAAATTCTACCGAAAATCTTGTCGTGATACTGATCCCGTAAATTTTCTAAGTGCCGGAACGATTTTTGTAGGGGGTATATCAATAATGATTAAAAACCGACTTTCGAATTTCAAAATTTCAATGAAGAAGTTTTGTTAGGGACATTATTTTAGGATCAAACTGATGTTTTTGTAAAAATCGGACAAAAATTTCCTGTAATTTCGTCGATTTTTCCGAAATTTTGGTTAAAAGCAAAAATAAACATCAAAATAATTTATCATGTTTCCAAACTCCCGAAAATTTTCTAAGTCCCAAAAAAATGCTTTTCTGTAAAAGTAAAGAATTAAAAATATACGCAAAAATGTCAAAGTCCAGCAAAAATAAAATCAAACTTTAAAATATCAGCTCATGAAAATTATTTTAAGTATCGGAAATTGAAAATTCAAATTTATGCTAAGTCCAGCATAAATTTGAAACAAAGTCAAAATAATCATTTCATGATGTTCGGGTAAAATTTTTGAAAAAAAATTAATTTTCGAAATTTTTGCTAAGTCTAAAAAAACTACCACTAACAGCTCTATATCAACTGTAGATAATGCAGTATGATCATGGAATATACTTTCCATGATACGCAGTCGGTTTCAAAAGTTGTCATAACTCGAAGAGTTTACAGCAAGATGCGAATAAACAAGCCAAGATAGTTCGTAGTTATATCCACCAACTCACTTTCCGCCCGGGACAGCATCCTGAGGAGGCACTAGTAAAAAAAAAATCAAAATTTCGTCGGCGTAGGTCACCTTAATTGCCGAACAAAAAAATACGGGTCTAAATATTTCGGCCAAGGAACCCCCGGAAAAAATTGAGTCCGATTGGAGAATTTGTATTCGAATCATGCCGTTTTCGTGGGAAATTGCTGCATTTACTTATTGACTCTGAATCAAATTCAAAGCAAAATTTCAAAGGAACTTATTATTGTATATTGATAACACATAAATGAAACAAATTATAATTTAATGTGCCTTTTGCCTTCCTCACTGAGGTAAGGCTATAATCCTGCTCTAAAAATGTACTTTGAATAAAAACGTCGTAGACCCACCTTCATGTATACATATCGACTCAGAATCGAAAACTGAACAAAATGTGTGTGTGTATGTTTGTGTGTAGGTATGTATGTGACCAACAAACTAGCTCATGTTTCTCGGCACTGGTTGAACCAATTTGACCCGAACCTGTTGCATTCGACTTGGTTTAGGGTCCCATAGATCGAATTTTATACAGATTGAAGTTTTGATAAGTAGTTCAAAAGTTATGTATAAAAATGTGTTTTCACATATATCCGGATCTCACTTAAATGTATGTGAACTATGTCCGGGTCCATCATCCGACCCATCGTTGGTTAGATTATCAAAAGACCTTTCCAACGAGCCTAAAACATTGAAGATCTGGCAACCCTGTCTCGAGATATGGCCACTTTAGTGATATTGATGTACTTTTTGGAAGCCGGATCTAAAAAAGAGATGAAATTTTTGTACAATTCCATCATATCAGCCATTGTTGGTAATAAGTGAGGAAGGCTCCAACCACATAGGTGGATTAAGTTAGTTTTTAAACAAATATCACTACTAGATTGTCAAAAGCCTATTAAACGGTCAATAAGATAAGATAATACACTTAGTTTTCCATCTGGGCACTTTCTACTACGGCACAGTCAATAGTTGCTTTTGAACAACTGGATGATTCGCTTCGACGTTAAGTTAGGCGTAGATTTAAGAAAAATCGGTTGAAATTTTTTATCATCATCAATAAATGTAAGTTAAGTAAAAAAATATAATTACAATAAATTGTTTGTTGTTAATCATCATTTCAATTAAATCTAAAATAAAACATACCCATGTTATGGATTCTTTTTTGAACAGTGATCGGAGGAAAAATGAGCAACGATCAGCTTAATCAAAACATTCAGCTGATGAGTGCCGTAGAGCAAGATGATCTTCAAACGGTACAAGAACTTCTTACCGCTGGAGCAGACGTTAACTTTGTGAACACTACTCACAAAAACGAAACTCCTCTGCACGTTGCTGTCACTGCCAGCAATGCAGGGTTGGTTAAGTTGCTCCTCGCAAAAGGAGCCAACACTGAGGCAAGAAATGTGGACAACAAGAAGCCCATGGATTTGTGCTCAATTTTGGGTGAAAAGGAGCAACAACAGATTGAAGCCGTTTTCAACGAGCAGTTCTACAGGACGAAGCTGCTGACCATGGTGCTGTTTCGTTTGCTTCATGATGACCAGATCGAGAGCTTCTACCTGGGCCGTAACTTGGGAGAGGTGTGCCTGTTTGACGACGTGGTGCTTAGAACTTGTAGCAACGGGCAATCTCGTGTATATTTTCTTCAGGCCAAACATCGGGAATCCAAAAACATCGTTAAATTAAGTGATTTTCAGATATCGAAATATTTCAAAAGTTATTTGAAGATACGTTACATGTTCAAGCAGACTAGTGATCATGCAATATTTCAAGGAAAATACGAGGAAACAGAGTTGACACTGATAATTTTCACTCCAGCTGTAGTGAATAACTGCGATCAAGTGCATTGTGAAAATATGAACTCCGAGGACATATTCTATAACAAATCGTCTGGCAAAACATTAAAAATCAAGTGTAGAACGGATTTGCTAGAATTATTAATAGAAATCTCTCAAAAGTGGCATTCAAAAATAAAATTGTTCAACATATCATCACATGATGAACATGTCAATATCGTTAAGGATTTCTTCAGAAAAGTGAGGATTTATGCAGAACAAGCCACGGAAGGGGAGCTATCAGGAATTGTTCAACGCGATATTAAAGCCAAAGAATATGAAGGTGAAGATATAATTTTCTCTAGATTTCACAATTTAATAGTAAATTATTGGTGGAAGCAATCCGGTAAAGTGCAATTTGCAACTAAAAGCTGTCGACTGTTCAATGTTGCTGTGAATGAAGTCAAACTAGATAAGATTCAGGCGATTAGCTTCGGCAAGGTTGGGAAAAATTCATTGAAGTTTAATATCGATGCAACATTACATTCTAAATTTAACACTTTTTTACAAGACATGAAGGAAAATCATCAATTTTTCTTAAACATATTCAGTAGCACACCAAAACTCAGCTGTTTGAAACTCATTCAGTATATCGAATTGAATGGTTTTGATTTTAAGTTTGTTGTCATTGAGCGGTGCGAAGCAAAACAAATCGTTGATGTTTTGTCCAAATGTCAACCAAAATGTTTAATACTCGCGTTTCTTCCACAACTAAACAACAGTGTTATAGAGCAATTACGCCAAAATATCAACGATTTAATAATTATAACTAGAGAAGAGTACCAAAATAAATGCAACAAACTATCCGACGAAACAAAAGGTATATATGGTCTTGACTTTGAATGTCAGGAGCAAATTCTCAACAGTGTTGTAAAATTGCCAAGCTCCGCCATACCCTTGAGGAAGCTTTTGAACTTGGGTGCTAACGCTATTATGAGTAGATCCAGCGATAAGTTAACACAGTTGCACTGGGCCGCAGAAAAGGACTTGCCTGAGGTCATTCAATTACTCGTAGATAAAGCCAACATTGACTGTGCTACCACGGATGACGGTCGGACTCTTTTATGTCACGCTGCCCTCTGCAAATCTACAAATGCAGTCAGGATGCTACTGGACTTGGGCGCTAATGCTAACATGGGGACAACCAGGGATGGATTTACACCATTACATTGGGCGGCTCATAATGATTCGCCTGAGATCATCCAAATACTCGTAGCTAAAGGAGCTAACATTGACTGCACTACTACGGATGATGGACGAACTCCTTTATACCAGGCAGCAAGATGCAATTCTGTTAATGCAGTCAAAATGCTACTGGACTTGGGCGCTAACGCTAATTTGGGTAAAACCACTAATGGGTTTATGCCATTACACTGGGCTGCCGAGCAGGACTCGTCTGAGATCATCCAACTTCTCATAGATAATGGTGCTAGCATTGATTGTATTACCACGGATAACGGTCGGACTCCTCTTAACCAGGCAGCCCTCTGCAAATCTACAAATGCAGTCAAAATGCTTTTGAATTTGGGTGCTAACGTTAATTTGGGTAAAACCAGCGACGGGTTTACGCCATTACACTGGGCGGCTTATAAGAACTCGCCTGAGATCATCCAAATACTCGTAAATAAAGGAGCAAACATTGACTGTATCACCACGGATGACGATCGCACTCCTTTGTTTCAGGCTGTCCTCTGTAAATCCACAAATGCAGTTAAAATGCTACTGGACTTGGGGGCTAATGCTAACTTGGGAACAACCAGCGATGGGTTAACACCATTACACTGGGCGGCACATAAGAACTCGCCCGAGATCATCCAACGACTCGTAAATAAAGGAGCTATCATTGACTGCACCACTACGAATGATGGTCGAACTCCTTTATACCAGGCAGCACGGTGCAATTCCACAAATGCAATCAAAATCCTACTGGGCTTGGGTGCTAACGTTCACTTCTGTACAACCAGCAATGGGTTCACACCACTACACTGGGCGGCTCATAACGATTCACCTGAGATCATCAAACTACTCGTAGATGGAGGAGTCAACATTGATTGCACCACCACGGATGACGGTCGAACTCCTTTATACCAGGCAGCACGTAACAAATCCATAAATGCAGTCAAAACGCTACTAGATTTGGGTGCTAACCCTAATTTGGGTAAAACCAGCAATGGGTTCACGCCATTACACTGGGCGGCAGAGAAGGACTCGGCTGAGATCGTCCACCTACTCGTAGATGGAGGAATCAACATTGACTGCACCACCACGGATGACGGTCGAACTCCTTTATACCAGGCAGCACTATGCAAATCTACAAATGCAGTCAGAATGCTACTGGACTTGGGTGCTAACCCTAATTTGGGTAAATCCAGCAATGGGTTCACGCCATTACACTGGGCGTCAGAGAAAAACTCGCCTGAGATCATCCAACTACTCGTAGATAAAGGAGCTAACATTGACTGTATTACCACGGATAACAGTCGGACTCCTCTTTGCCAGGCAGCCCACTGCAGTTCTACAAATGCAGTCAAAATGCTACTGGACTTGGGCGCTAACGCTAACTTGTGTACAACCACCAATGGGTTTTCGCCATTACACTGGGCAGCACATAATGACATGCCTGAGATCATCCAACTACTCATAGATAAAGGAGCTAACATTGACTGTATCACCACGAATGACGGTCGAACTCCTTTATACCAGGCAGCACGGCGCAAATCCACAAATGCAGTTAAAATGCTGCTGGACAGGGGTGCTAACGCTAACATGGGTAGAACCAGCGATGGCTTGACGCCATTACACTGGGCTGCACATAAGAACTCGCCTGAGATCATCCAACTACTCGTAAATAAAGGAGCGAACATAAACTGCGTTACCACGGATGACGGTCGAACTCCTTTATACCAGGCAGCACGGTGCAAATCTGGGAATGCAGTCAAAATGCTACAGGACTTAGGTGCTAAAGCTAACTTGGGTAAAGCAAGGGGTTTACACCATTCCACTGGGCGGCAGAGAAAAGCTCGCAAGATCCTATTCACTTCCGCGTAGATAACGCTGACACGGATGACGGTCGGACTCTTTTGTAAGTAGTCAAAATGCTTTTGAACAAGACTAGGAGTCCAGAAAGTAACACAATTTTAAATCAACTTTTTTAATATTAAATAAAAATACTAAAAGAGAATTGAAACTGTAAATTTTGATGACAAATCCATTCGTTGAGTACATTTCTACCAACACGAGATTTTTTTTTAAATTTGGGTCCTAAAACCCTATGTTCATTTTAGCTGTATATAAAAAGCTCGCCAGAGCGATTTAAAGCTCCACAATTCCTCCAGATGGCGCGAAGCAACGAAGAGTGACGTTTAAAATTTCCGCTGTTTGGGAGTCCAGACTCGATTATCCGAAGGTCTCGGACAAATGTTAAACTGTCAATATTTCGGAAAGGCCATATTTTTTCCAAACTGGCAACCACTTCCCAACTTTCATTCACAAAGATTGATCCGAATCCCGAGCATCGTGCATGACGTGCCAAAAATACAGTCACCATTCAGTGGGCTGCTCACTTCACCGTCGACGTCATTGTCGTGGGGGAGGAAATTCCTAAAAACTTGCCAAGCATACGAAATGCACGAGCAGCCGGGAATAGAAACCTGTTGAACCCTCGTTTTTTGCCGAATATGCCTAGAATGGGATGGTTTGCATCTCGCAAAAGCCGCCTCCACCCACACACCACAACCACTCACAGATTGATATGAACACAGCCTCTGCCTCCCGTGAGAGCTATCTCAGCTCGGTTGGGAAAACGGTAAGGCATCATCATCCTTTGGGTTGTTACTGTTAACCCTCAAGTGGAGGATCTCAAAGTTTTATGAACAGAAAGATTCGATTAGTTTAACTGAATTTGATAAAAAAAATCTGATTGAGAAAATAATACAAATCTTTTTGCCCAGTTGTGAGTCGAAGGTTTTCCACATCCAGAAAACAAGCAAGTTAAACGACGTGCTCCAGCCAATACCAGCCAGCCTTGGTTGAAAGTCAAATTTCACGTTCCCCAGTTCAACCACAATGGCTTTCCACGTGGAAACGCCGAGTAACAACTAAAGGGGTATAGTTTGTGGGAGGTTAACTTGCCAGGGAACCCACCTGTTGAGTTGCAGCTATCTCTTCAAACTTGAAGTTAATTAACTGCCAAGGCTGGCGAGGATGCTGGCAATATTTGCATAGAAAGCACCTCTGACCGAGGTGGCATTCAACAGGTTGTAACGTTTTATAAGGGAAGTGGCACAACCTTCTCTTTGCCTAGTGTTGGGCGTTTTAAATTTTCTAGTCGAGCCTTGATTTATGCAAGCGTATTTAAATTAGATTAAGAGAATAGAAGGGATTCAGATGTTGGTTTCATTTTAGTCATATTTCAAAGGCAAGTTTCAAATTAATGACTCTCGACGTGTACACCAGATGTTGAGCAACTTATAACCTATATACCTATAGGACCGGGATTGTGCACTTTTACTTGTACAGAGAATAAATGCATTTTCCGGTCACAGGAAAGTTGCGCGCTCCAAGCTAATGGATATAAATTATTCACATCCATCCGGATCGTCACGTTCAAGCTGGTTTAGATGTTAGTTTATAGTTTTCCGGTGGTTTGTTTGAGAAACTATTTATTTCTAGTTTTGATGTGAAATAAATTGCTTTTGAAATGAGGGATTCTATCCAAAATAACGGCGATTTTTTAAGGAAATTTGCTCGAATGTAACAAAAGTCAACCTTTCTGATCCTACACAAACAATATCTCATGTTTTTGTTCCGAACCTCCAAATTGGATACTCAGTAATCAACAGGTGTTTCGATTGTCCTGAAGGTTGTTATCCTTGCGACGAGTCTTATTTTAGTATTTTTCTCATTCTACACAAACAAATTTAGTCACTAACATGCGAAATTCATGCAAATTTCAAACAAACCTGAATAATCACATTGTCACATTTCCCAAAATAAACCAAGCTGCCTCAAACTCGACTAAAAGTACTCACTTGACATGTGACCCTTCTGACGTAGACTCAACTGTTGGTGGCTGATTCAGGAGAAAAAAAAAACGGGAAAGTCCAAAACTTACACCATCATCTCCATTCAATCTATCTTGGATGTCATTTGCCATTCACGTTTGCGCGTCGAGGTTCGGCGAATAAAAGGGCCAGCACAAGTCAAAAGTGTTGCTGATTTGCATGGTCGTGTTGGTGGGAGAAAAATCTGCTTACTGACTTGTTAAACTTGTTGAACGGGAACTTTAAGCAGGTAAGGTTTGATTTAATGTGTTCGTTGCTAACTTAACTTTTACTGCACGAATAAACTCCAGGTTTCAGTTCGTAACTTTAAATTGAATAGTCAATATTTTTAAAAAGAAAACTCTATCTCCGGCAACGGTTCAACTCTTTTTACTTTTTACTTTTTACTTTTTACTTTTTACTTTTTACTTTTTACTTTTTACTTTTTACTTTTTACTTTTTACTTTTTACTTTTTACTTTTTACTTTTTACTTTTTACTTTTTACTTTTTACTTTTTACTTTTTACTTTTTACTTTTTACTTTTTACTTTTTAATTTTTACTTTTTACTTTTTACTTTTTACTTTTTACTTTTTACTTTTTACTTTTTACTTTTTACTTTTTACTTTTTACTTTTTACTTTTTACTTTTTACTTTTTACTTTTTACTTTTTACTTTTTACTTTTTACTTTTTACTTTTTACTTTTTACTTTTTACTTTTTACTTTTTACTTTTTACTTTTACTTTTACTTTTTACTTTTTACTTTTTACTTTTTACTTTTTACTTTTTACTTTTTACTTTTTACTTTTTACTTTTTACTTTTTACTTTTTACTTTTTACTTTTTACTTTTTACTTTTTACTTTTTACTTTTTACTTTTTACTTTTTACTTTTTACTTTTAGTTTTACTTTTACTTTTTACTTTTTACTTTTTACTTTTACTTTTTACTTTTTACTTTTACTTTTTACTTTTTACTTTTTACTTTTACTTTTTACTTTTACGTCAGACGTTGCGACGCTCTTCCGATCTCTTTTTACTTTTTACTTTTTACTTTTTACTTTTTACTTTTTACTTTTTACTTTTTACTTTTTACTTTTTACTTTTTACTTTTTACTTTTTACTTTTTACTTTTTACTTTTTACTTTTTACTTTTTACTTTTTACTTTTTACTTTTTACTTTTTACTTTTTACTTTTTACTTTTACTTTTTACTTTTTACTTTTTACTTTTTACTTTTTTTTACTTTTACTTTTTACTTTTTACTTTTTACTTTTTACTTTTTACTTTTTACTTTTTACTTTTTACTTTTACTTTTACTTTTACTTTTTACTTTTTACTTTTTACTTTTACTTTTTACTTTTACTTTTACTTTTTACTTTTTACTTTTACTTTTACTTTTTACTTTTTACTTTTACTTTTTACTTTTACTTTTACTTTTTACTTTTTACTTTTTACTTTTTACTTTTTACTTTTTACTTTTTACTTTTTACTTTTTACTTTTTACTTTTTACTTTTTACTTTTTACTTTTTACTTTTTACTTTTTACTTTTTACTTTTTACTTTTTACTTTTTACTTTTTACTTTTTACTTTTTACTTTTTACTTTTTACTTTTTACTTTTTACTTTTTACTTTTTACTTTTTACTTTTTACTTTTTACTTTTTACTTTTTACTTTTTACTTTTTACTTTTTACTTTTTACTTTTTACTTTTTACTTTTTACTTTTTACTTTTTACTTTTTACTTTTTACTTTTTACTTTTTACTTTTTACTTTTTACTTTTTACTTTTTACTTTTTACTTTTTACTTTTTACTTTTTACTTTTTACTTTTTACTTTTTACTTTTTACTTTTTACTTTTTACTTTTTACTTTTTACTTTTTACTTTTTACTTTTTACTTTTTACTTTTTACTTTTTACTTTTTACTTTTTACTTTTTACTTTTTACTTTTTACTTTTTACTTTTTACTTTTTACTTTTTTAGTTTTTAGTTTTTAGTTTTTAGTTTTTAGTTTTTAGTTTTTAGTTTTTAGTTTTTAGTTTTTAGTTTTTAGTTTTTAGTTTTTAGTTTTTAGTTTTTAGTTTTTAGTTTTTAGTTTTTAGTTTTTAGTTTTTAGTTTTTAGTTTTTAGTTTTTAGTTTTTAGTTTTTAGTTTTTAGTTTTTAGTTTTTAGTTTTTAGTTTTTAGTTTTTAGTTTTTAGTTTTTAGTTTTTAGTTTTTAGTTTTTAGTTTTTAGTTTTTAGTTTTTAGTTTTTAGTTTTTAGTTTTTAGTTTTTAGTTTTTAGTTTTTAGTTTTTAGTTTTTAGTTTTTAGTTTTTAGTTTTTAGTTTTTAGTTTTTAGTTTTTAGTTTTTAGTTTTTAGTTTTTAGTTTTTAGTTTTTAGTTTTAGTTTTTAGTTTTTAGTTTTTAGTTTTTAGTTTTTAGTTTTTAGTTTTTAGTTTTTAGTTTTTAGTTTTTAGTTTTTAGTTTTTAGTTTTTAGTTTTTAGTTTTTAGTTTTTAGTTTTTAGTTTTAGTTTTTAGTTTTTAGTTTTTAGTTTTAGTTTTTAGTTTTTAGTTTTTAGTTTTTAGTTTTTAGTTTTTAGTTTTTAGTTTTTAGTTTTTAGTTTTTAGTTTTAGTTTTTAGTTTTTAGTTTTTAGTTTTTAGTTTTTAGTTTTTAGTTTTTAGTTTTTAGTTTTTAGTTTTAGTAGTTTTAGTTTTTAGTTTTTAGTTTTTAGTTTTTAGTTTTTAGTTTTTAGTTTTTAGTTTTTAGTTTTTAGTTTTTAGTTTTTAGTTTTTAGTTTTTAGTTTTTAGTTTTTAGTTTTTAGTTTTTAGTTTTTAGTTTTTAGTTTTTAGTTTTCCGATCTGTTTTTAGTTTTTAGTTTTTAGTTTTTAGTTTTTAGTTTTTAGTTTTTAGTTTTTAGTTTTTAGTTTTTAGTTTTTAGTTTTTAGTTTTTAGTTTTTAGTTTTTAGTTTTTAGTTTTTAGTTTTTAGTTTTTAGTTTTTAGTTTTTAGTTTTTAGTTTTTAGTTTTTAGTTTTTAGTTTTTAGTTTTTAGTTTTTAGTTTTTAGTTTTTAGTTTTTAGTTTTTAGTTTTTAGTTTTTAGTTTTTAGTTTTTAGTTTTAAGCCTGTGGAATGATTGATTTTGAGGAAAGGGGTATCCTAACGAGTGGATTTTTGAGGAATGGCAATTGGTCTGAGATAAATTATTCTGGGGAATGGGACATGTAAATTTGAAAATGTTGAAGTAAAAGTCATTTAAAAGTCGCAAATCAGATTTTCGAAAAATAACTATTGTTTAATTTATCTCAATTAGCCATATATGCATTGTTATGTTCATTGAGTTGAACTATATTTGATGATCACTTTTTTATGTTTAATAATAAAAACGAGTTTGGGCATGTGACAAGAAAAAAAGAAACACATTTTTTGTTTATTCAAACATATTTATGTTTTCAGTTTGGTAAATATCAATAAAATTTCTTGTTGAGTTACATTATAATAAATATGCTAAGTGGTTTAAATGAAACCATTGCTTACTATACTGAAATTTTTTTGTATTAAAGTATTGTCATCCAACAGAATAGCAGTCGATCCACTCTTTTTGAATAAAAAAATATTAACAATGAGTTATCGAAAAAATAAGTCAGAGCTTCTTAAAAAAAACCCGCATCTTTTTATAAAATTTTTTTGCGGAAAACAATCATATGCGTGGAAATGTAATGTTAATATAAAAACTTTTTTTTTTCATATTGTACAGAAAACTGCATTTACGTGAACTATATAAAAAAAATACAAAAAGATACAGAAGTGTCTAATCCCTGTTTTTTATTTATTTTTTGTTTGGTTATTGAATTTGAGATTTTCAAAAAAGTGTCCTCGTGGTTTAAGGAGATCTGCAGCAATTGAAGTTTGTATCAACAGTTACTTAAAAACAAAGTTGTTTAAATAGAAAAAAAAAACTCGTCGATTTGGACGGAATCAGGATCGTTTCCTCAACCTGCTAAACACTTGAGATTTTACCCTGATTTCAATTTGAATTTTACTTGTCAACCAATGGAAACGCTGAATGCTTAAAACTGTTGTGATGACACTGACTACGACGACTCTAAATGCTAAATCTGGCTTCTAAGAACAACAAATTCTTCGTCAAACTTCTACCTCAACGCTTAACCGTGCGTAATGCCCCCGGGTGGAATCCCCTGATAGTACCCAAACTGGCCATGAAACTGCCCCGGCGGAGGCGCAGCCACCTGTCCCGGTAGCCCCGGACCACCCCGATTCCCCCAAAGCCTCGTAAACCAGGGCGGCGCAAAGTACGGCATCAGACTCTGCACGTTCGACCAGAACAGCTCGGACATGAACAGTCGACAGCTGGCGTAGATGCTGCGCACAAAGTTGACGTACATGGCGAGGCTGGCCTGGGCGGCGCTCGACATGAGGGCCGCGTACTGGGTCAGCGGGGTCGGTGGCCACGGTGGAACGTCCGAAATACCCGGGAACGGTCCATGTTGATACGGCGGGGGAGGTGGTGGTGGTGGTGGGGGTGGAACTCCCGGCGAAACTCCCCACAGCTGGTAGAACTGGGGAGCGGGAGTTGGTGGGGTATTCACAACGGTCGTACTGGTCAGGATGTCCGGGGCAGGTTCTCCGCCGAAAGAGGACGACGAACTGAAGAATCGTCCCAAGCTGCTACGGTGGCGCTGATGATGGCTACGTTTTTTCCTACGAATTGAACTTAGCTGCTATTCTGTTGGATGTGGTGAGGAGGGTGGTGGAACCGGTGGCAAATTGCGAGGGCCAAATCCATTGTCGCGGTCGTACAGGACGCCAGGCGAGCCGTGGAGATGGTGCGGGTGTTGGTCGACGTGATGGTACAGTCCGTAGTGGACGCCCGGTTGGGCTACCTGTGAAAAGAGAAAACAAGGGACTGGCGTGTGAACACACTTTCAACGGGAGATGTGAGGTTTTGTGTGGAGTGTTTGAGAACTTCGAACGCAAGTCAGGTCAATTTAAACTTTCATCAATAGCAATCTAGGGAAAAACTTTGAACAGTGATAGTGCATAGCGACCAGTTTGTGAAAAGCAAATAAGCACTTGAAATGGAGACTTGTTCGATTGTTTCGAACTTGGACAACGACGAGGTCATGAAAAGGTGTATTCAACAGACAGTGAAAATTGTGCAAATAAAGCAAAAACAAATGATTTCGTTGGATGGACAAACTATAGAACAATATATAAAAATAAAATGAAACCATGTTAATAAAATAATTTTTACATGTCAACTGATAAAACAACAATTCGCCAAAAGGATAATTGATCACTAACTCACACAGCAGTTGCCCCGATCCCTTTTCGATTTCCGCAAAACATTACGCTAAGGGGTAATTATGGTCCCTGATCACGAATCCGAGGACCATTTTGCGATATCTCGTGACGAAGGGGCGGTACGGCCCCTTTCATTTTTCAGGATTTTCACTAAGACACGCCTTTTAGTGCCTTGTAACTCGAAACCGAGAATATATAGAAATTAGGTGTCAAAGAGACTTTTTTTATAAAATTGGACGCTCGATTTGATGGCGTATCAGGACACATGGGGCGGATTGGGATAGATGTTCTAGCCAGATTATTGAGCTGCATTTTTTATTGATTTCGGTTAGAACAGATAGGGTATTTGTCCCTATTTTGGGCCTACTAAGCAGAGCGCACTTTTTATTTGATGTATTCTCAAAGACTGCTATAGGCAGCCTTGCTTTTATTACATAAATAAGTTGGTTTTTTAATGCTAATGCACTTACTTAATCACATTTTTGACGAAGATACTTTATATTCCTGTATAAGCCCGAGAAACTGAAACATTTTTTGTCCCTATTTTGGGAATATTGCTTCTAGCATACGACCTTCTTTGAACATATTTTCGGCTTACCTTCTGATTGGTTGAAATCTCGAAGCACGTGGCGAACTTTTTTGACGTACGGTTCAGGCCCAGCTCGCACAGTACAGCCGCACAAATTCGGTCATATCATTCTTTACGAGTTTTAAACATAATAAAACATTTGTTGCGTAGCCAAACAACAAGCCCGTAATATGCAAGCAATACTGTAACTTGTGAAAAGCGCACACACACTGTCACAATTTGTAGAAGTGTCAAATGGACTGAGTATAGAGCCATTCTCTCCAAAATGGACGAAGTTATTAATCAGTTATTTTATTGATTTGTTGGCAGTTTAGTGATTGTTTTTGCAGTGGAATTGTGGCACCCACCAATAAAAACATATTGCCGGTGGTTGGAGATTCGGGGGATGGCGCTCATTCGTGTGCTGAGTGATGAAAGCCGGGCGCTACACAGATCTTTTAAATTTGTGCATCGATTTCCTAATTTGAAGCTTTAAGATGCTTTGAAAACGGCTGTGCCTATAGAGTTATCTACGTGCGCATGTATTGCGTGTACGTACACGAAAAAGATTGAGGTTAAATTTTGTACCGTCCAGCAAAACAAATGGCGTGCTAGTGTGCGTGAGAGCGGGCTTAGATAACTCTATTCAGACAATAGTCCCAATTCACCCCGTACACTTTGCCGATATGACACCATGGTACAGTAGTTGTTCGGTAATTGGGCTGAGAACGAAGCCCAGTCTCCGAATGTTGCTCGTTAACTGGGCTGAACAAAAAATAACGAGGGGATCACCAATGCATAATATTTTCCAGATGAAATATAAAAATAAAAGTTACTCAAATTTATTTACAATGCTTACTTTTCATATTTCTTTAAGTGTAACTTGAAATTAAACAAAAGTTTGAAAAAAGTTTTTTTTTATTTATTGAATATGATTTTTTCATCCATTAACCCATCGGTCATTATGGTTTGTTTTGGTTTTATTACGTTTGTCTGCTACGGCCCAGTTAAAAAGCAGCCCAGTTGAACAACGCCCAGTTACCGAAAGACTACTGTATAACAAAAACTAACTTAATCCACCTATGTGGTTGGAGCCTTCCTCACAACAATGGCTGTACACAAGTTTCATCTATTTTTTAGAACCGACTTCCAAAAAGTACATCGATATCACTTAAGTGGCCATATCTCGAGACAGGGTTGCCAGATCTTCAATGTTTTGGACTCGTTGGAAAGGTATTTTGATGACCTAACCAACAATTGGTCGGATGGTGGATCCGGACATAGTTTACATACATTTAAGTGAGATCCGGCTTCAAAAAAGTATATCAATATCACTTAAGTGGCCATATCTCGAGACAGGGTTGCCAGATCTTCAATGTTTTGGACTCATTGGAAAGGTTTTTTGATAAGTTAACCAACAATAGGTCGGATGGTGGATCCGGACATAGTTTACATACATTTAAGTGAGATTCGGCTTCAAAAAAGTACATCAATATCACTTAAGGGGCCATATCTCGAGACAGGGTTGCCAGATCTTCAATGTTTTAGAATCGTTGGAAAGGTCTTTTGATAACCTAACCAACGATGGGGCCGATGATGGATCCGGACATAGTTTACATACATTTAAGTGAGATCCGGCTTCAAAAAAGTATATCAATATCACTTAAGTGGCCATATCTCGAGACAGGGTTGCCAGATCTTCAATGTTTTGCACTCGTTGGAAAGGTCTTTAGATAACCTAACCAACGATGGGTCGGATGATGGACCCGGACATAGTTTACATACAGTTAAGTGAGATCCAAATATATGTGAAAACACATTTTTATACATAACTTTTGAACTACTTATCGAAACTTCAATCTGTATAAAACTCGATCTATGGGACCCTAAACCAAGTCGAATGCACCAAGTTCGGGTCAAATCGGTTCTGCCAGTGCCGAGAAACATGAGCTAGTTTGTTGGTCACATACATACATACACACACACATACACACACACATACACACACACATACACACAGACATTTGTTCAGTTTTCGATTCTGAGTCGATATGTATACATGAAGGTGGGTCTACGACGTTTTTATACGAAGTTCATTTTTAGAGCAGGATTATAGCCTTACCTCAGTGAGGAAGGCAAAACTGTCAAGGAATTATTTAAATTTGAGAATTACAAATATAAAACTGTGTCGTTTTTACACCTAACAAATTTCCTAAAATGCTATCAGAGTGCTTATAACTTGCACGTTTAAAAGTATTCCTAAAATAAACCGTGACTTGAATCAAATCATTATGGTCTTCATTTTTTTGTATAACGTTTCAAATTTTACAAAATGTCAAGTTTGCTTTTACGAATGATATCGGTCTCAGTATTTTCACGAAAACTTTTCCAGAGTTTTTTTTTATTGAAAAGGTCCTGTAATATGTGAAACACAACAGTTTATAGGACATTTAAAAAAACTCTAGATTTGTTAATTCAAATGTTCAAAGGTTTAGAAGTTTTAGAAAGCCTTTGGATCTTTTAATGAATAAATATATTTAGTAAGGAATGTCTAAAAGAACAATTCTAAAGTGTTTTTTAAAAGGTCCTATAACATATGAAAGAAAATAAAATAAAATGAATAATCAAGTTTGAATTGAGAAAAAGTCGGAAAACTCATAGTTAAATTAAAATGTCAATGTCCAAAAATTGTTAAAATTCCATACAAATCCGTATTATACGTGAAATTCCCTACAAAAATTCCGGCCTGTCAAAAATCCGCGAAGAGGGTCGAAAATCCGTATGGTAAGGAAAAAATCCGTACAGTTGGTAGCCTTACCTATAACTCAATTGTGTGCTTTTGAAAGTATTTTTATCGGAAAGTTCAGCAAAATTTGCATCAATTTGGCACTTTGGACGTTTGATCCTTGACGCATTCCGAAAAAAACAACTTTTTGTAGCATCACACAAAAAATTGCTAAATAAATCCAATGTAGATAGTTTTAGATTTTGTAAAAAGTTTAACTATTTTGCATTTTCAACATTACTTGAAAGATACTTGCATAAGAAGTACACCCATTCTTAATTTACCTTTGGATTTTTTTATGGGTTCTATACACAAATGTATTGACAAAGGTTCTTCAATTTCACAATTACTTTGGCAAAAACAAATCAGATATTTAAAATTAGCTCAGGAGAATGCTTTTAACTGTTCTCAGCTATAGGAGAAGTGGGGGTAGTTTGCACCTCTGGAGAAAATACATTCCCTGTGTTTCGTCCCTGTATGAATGTCAAAACCACTACCGCCAACTGGGGCGAGTTGGGACAACAGTTTTAACCATGTTAGAGCACAATAACGTCATGATTCGAAATCCGGACACTTAGTAGCATATCATTTTCGTTATAGCTGACAAAAAATCATGTAATAGGTTGTAAATGAAGAAATATTATCAGAATGTAGTATAAACAGTCAGTTTTAAGAGAATGCATGCAAAATATGTCTTTTCTAACAATTTTTCATCAGAATTTTAAAATTAAAATGACTTGTTGTGCTTCGAATCCCGGACACTGATAAAAGCTGATTCAAAATCCGGACACTTTTGCTTCGAATTCCGGACACTCGTTTTTGCTAATGAATCGCACAAATTTGGACTGAAAAGCTAGTGAATGGCATTCTTTAGGTCTCAAATAAGCTGTTAACATCAGAACAATCGATATTTTATATAAAAATTTGCTAGAATTTAAGGAAATCAAAACCATAAATTTCTGCTTTGCCTTCCCGGTGCTTCGGACGCCTATGAAATATTTCACGTGAAATGTTTCGCAATTTTGGTAATCTTATAATTTTATTTTATTTAATTGTTTTGACATTAACTACAGCGTTCAAACAAACTTTAAATGAAAGTTGATGTTAGAATTCATCAAATAACACAATTTTGACATTCAGACCAACACAATGTTTACATCCATTTATAAATTTAAAACCGTTAAGTGCGCCTAAAACTACTGTCCCTATTTAGACTGTAGTCCTGATTCGCCCCAGATGACGGTATAGTCCAAACTCAATTATCCGAAGGCCTTGGCAAAATTTCACACCGGATAATTGAAACTTCGGATAATTGAATCACGATTTTTTTCGTTGTCTTATTTTCGATCACTTTAGTATTACCCCTAAACTAAAGTAAAGTAAATCTTTCCCTGTTCCTGAGGAGTAATCGGGGCCGGCATTTACAAAGCGGATTCAGTGACAGTCTATTAATCAACTCAATGTTTACATGCTAAGGTTAAGAGCGAGTTTTTCACCGATGTGAAACAGGTCGTATCGAGGTGCTCCGATTTGGATGAAACTTTCAGGGTTTGTTTAGCTATACATGAGATGAACTCATGCCAAATATGAGCCCAGGGCAAAAACTAACGTTGTAAAATGTTTGTTCTAGAAAAATCGTAAAACTATGAGAAATACTGCGATTGGCCAAAAAGTTAATACCATAGGCTTATAGTCCATGAAATTCCCTAACTTTTGACCTATGGGAGTATGGGTGTTGGAGGCTGTTGCCAAAAGTTATTAAGGTTTTGAAAAAATCCATTTTTAACACTAATTTGCAAAAGCTATGAGAAAAAGTCAAACCAATCCTGGGTGTCTATAGCACATTTTGAAGGGCTTCAAAAGACCTTTCGAATGCATCTAAGAGAGTTTGAATTGATGAAGTTTTACGGAAATGCGAGCAATTTTAAGAATTTTCATGTGTTTTGGACCTCAAACTTCAATGCCCGTTTTACCCCACTTCCCTTTGTCGTAGACGGCTCATATTTGGCATGAGTTCATCTCATGTATAGACAAACAAACCCTGAAAGTTTCATCCAAATCGGAGCACCTCGATACGATCTCTAGAACAAACCGAGCAGAATCTATAAATACTGCCTCTTAATGGTAACATTCCATAGGTTGTCTTCCTAAGGTATCATGATAAGGTCCAGTTTGTGACGATACACTACCTTCCCTTTACTAAGCAATCGAATCCAGAAGGGAAAAACTGGGCTACGTGGCTCGCCCCCTAAACTACTCTAAAGTAATTTAGAATTTTGAAATCCAAGATGGCGGTCAAAATGGCGGCGATGTAATTTTTAAAAAATGCATTTTTTAATTTTTCAGGCAATCAACCAATTAAATTTAACTAAAATTTGGTTGCAGAACTCGAATTGGATGTTAAAAGTAAGAAAATAGAAAAATACAAAAAAATGTTGATGATTCGATTATCCGAAGTCCCATACAAACCTTCGGATAATCGAAACTTCGTATAATCGAGGCTTCTTATAATCGAGGCTTCGGATAATCGAGTCTGGACTGTATTATTATATAGATTAAATTTAACATCAAAGAGACGTACTAGTTATTAAAAAAACATTGTTCATCCTACAAGATTCTTTTGTTAAAAAACCTTCTTTAAGAAAACAAACCAGTGTCCGTGTGAAGTTAGAGGTCAAGGATAACTGGAAACCCGAGATGAAACGTTCACTTTCACCTTTTGTCAGTTCTTTTTTCGCACGATGTTTTCACAAAACGAAAAGCAATAACTTTCAACGCCTATCGCCTTGAAGCTTGAGTAGTATAAATACAACCCTAAGAATGCAATAAACCTCATCTTTCCGTCTTTTTGGGAAAACTTTTTTTTTTCGTGACTCAAGTATCACTCCGTATTCCCGTCTCGTCATGCCTAGACGAAGATGATGATGTTGTATTGTGGAACCAAAATAAACATAGCTAAACTAGGTCCGATATACTCACAGCACGCTTACCCGTTTTAGTCCGTTGATGGAGGCCAGAAGCAGGGCCAGCTTCGCCATCAGGAAGGCCTTCCCGCTGAGGGCCGCCAGAAACTGGAAGCCCATCGGAATGACGAACGAGCCGAACACCACCACGCCGAATATCATCATCGGAATCATCTGCTGCCGGCGCCGGTGACGTCCTGATGTGTACAGATGGCGCACCAAACGAGGGGAGGGGGAAATTGCATAACGTTAGGCGTAATGGTCATATGAAATTATAAATAAAAAATGTGATTGAGAGTTTCTTTAAGATATTTTGAAACATTTTGAGTTATTATGTCTATTCAATGCTTTTTAGTTGAGACTAAAAACCTTCAAAAAGATTTCAATTCAAAATCCTTATTGCATGCTAGAAAAAGTGCTCAATTTTCCCCAATAATCTATAATCCCTCTCACAAACATCAATCCCCACTGCAGAGAGCAATCCCTGCCAGCAAAACAAGTCGTAATCCTTGCTGCTTTTCGCTGAAAAAGCTTCCCACTTGATCCTGCCAATTGATTGCATAAGTTTGGCAAGCTGTTCCTGCAGCATCATTCCTGAGCTGGTCGTCGTCGCCGCCGCCAGAGTCAAAAGATGAAGAATGGGGCACTAATTTTATGACGATCCGCCGATAATTGAATTGCTGTGTTAATTTGAACAAAGTTAATTGCATCGAGTTGCAACGACGTTGTCGTCGGTGGCTTGCCAAGGGTACAATGTCAACTGAAATCGAATGTGAATTTCAGTGAGAGCTTTGCGACGTAACGGAGTGACGTCAAATGTGATGAACTAGAAATGTAGGATTACACAATAATTTGACAAAAAAATAAACCTATTTTCTTTATATAAAACTGCCATAAAATTATTTTTCAACGAATTTTTGATCTTTAGCCTTGGAAAGAAGAACTATTAAAATGAAAGAAATTTTTAGGTTTAAAGTTTGAGTATTTTTTAAAATTTCATTATTTGGTTTTTAACCTTAATAACTTAATTTCTATAGAAACAAAAATTCCCTTCAATAAATCAAAAAATCTCGAAAATCTAAACATACCTACGTATTTAATACATCCATTCAAACATTCAATATTACGCCCTTTTAAAATGTTAGTCTTGATTTGACAATTTTGAAAATATTTTTTTCGAAAAGATCGGAAAATTTCACGAATGTTTCATATTTTAACATTGTAAATCGGACCATTAGTTGCTGAGATATCGGCATTAGAAAATGGTGGTTTGTTTGGGTGAGACTTACAAAACATCAATTTTCCTGTTTTTAAACCTTTGCATGGCAATATCTCAGCAACTAAAGGTCGTATCAACAAAGTCCGAAACAGCAAAATATAGAGAATTTTCTCAGCTTTTCAATTTTTTTCAAAACTGGGCAAACATGTGCACTAATTTTAAAAAATGAAAAACTGCGACTATTTTCAAAAAAGTCACTTAAATATGGCTATAACTTGAAAACGGTGCTCTTTATCAAAATTTCACTAAAGTACTTTTTGATTGCAAATTTGATTTTACATCGAAAAATGAAGTTGAAAAATTTTTAAGACAAAAATTTCGGTTTTTTGAAAAAATCAGTGTTGATTAAAAAATTCATAACTCGGTCAATGATTTTTGCACAACCTGGAAATTTCTGAAAAGTTGGCATTTTATGTCCTCTAAAACATATCGAAAAATAAAAAAAAAATAAAAATTGTGTTTTTTTGTAAATCAAGTTTTAGTGACAAAAAGTTAAATAAAAAAATCGACAAATTTTGTTTACCTTGTATTATTTTTTTCCAGTGTAGTCCGTATCTATACCTACAACTTTGCCGAAGACACCAAATCGATCAAAAAATTCCTTCAAAAGATACAGATTTTTGAATTTTCATAAATCATTTTTGTATGGACAGCTGCCAAATTTGTATGGAAAATTATATAGACAAACTAATGATGCAAAATGGCTTCTTTGGGCATACCGAAGGCACCAAAAAAGTTTCAGTCGGATTAAAAAATACAAAAAAAAATTGAATGACCGAAAACCTAGAGAACTGCTCATTTTTTAATATGTTTTAGAGGACAAAAATCCGCAACTTTTGGGCCATAGAGAAACATGGTCAAAAAATCTGCCGTCGAGTTATGAATTTTAGACAAAATAGTGATTTTTGCAAAAACGAAGTTTCATGAAAAAACAAGTTTGACATTATTTTTTAATGCAAAATTGAATTTACAATCGAATAGTACTTTCGAAAAATTTCACGAATGTTTCATGTGTTATTATTGAAAATCGGACCGTTAGTTGCTGAGATATCGTCATTAGAAAATGGTGTGTTTTTTTGGTGAGATTTTGAAAACATCAATTTTTGTGTTTCTTTTTCTTAAAGCAGCTCTATCTCAGCAACCCGAGGTCCAATCTTCAATGTCTCTCAGACAATTTTATAGAAAATTTTCTGAACTTATCAAAAAAAATATTTTTTGGAAATGGTCACTCATGGTCACTATTTTTAAAAATTGAAAAACTGCAAATATTTCGCTAAAATCAAACTTTCGGTGGCTATATCTTGAAAACGGAGCCCTTTATCAAAAAATCTGTTAAGTACTTTTCGATTGCAAATTCAATTTTGCATTTAAAAATAATGTCAAACTTGTTTTTGCATGAAACTTCGTTTTTTTTTCTCCAAAAATCACTATTTTTCAAAAATTCATAACTCGACGGCAGATTTTTTGACCATGTTTCTTCTATGGCTCAAAAGTTGCGGATTTTTGTCCCCTAAAACATATCAAATAATCTCGAAAATCAAAAAATACGTTTTTTGGGAAATTGAGTTTTAGTAAAAAAACGTTACTTAATCCACCTTTAGGTGGTTGGTGCCTTCCTCACATTCATAAAGTCAATACATTCAGTAAAAATAGCAACATTCCCTTAACATGCATGTTTAACAAATCAACTTTATTACTAATTTCTTTTGATAGGGTTCGCAGACCTTTAATTTTTCTGGCTCATCGGCAAAAAAAAACCTTTCCAACGATAGTTCGCATGGAAGATTCAGACAATATTTTTATCACAATATCTGAAATCCGACCTCTAAAAAGTGCATAAATAACACTTAAGTGTCAATAACTTTTGATAGAGTTGTCAGATCCTTGATGTTTTAGGCTCATTTGAAATGTTTTTCGATTGTCTAACTAACGACAGGTTGCATGATGGACCCGGACATCATTTTTACTAAAATATCTGAGATCCGGCCTCCAAAAAGTGTATAAATAACACTTAAGTGCCAATAACTTTTGATAGGGTTGTCAGATCCTTAACGTTTTAGGCTCATTTGAAAGGTCTTTCGATTATCTAACTAACGATGGGTTGCAAGATGGACCCGAACATCATTATCATTGAAATATCTGAGATCCGGCCTCCAAAAAGTGTATAAATAACACTTAAGTGCTAATAACTTTTGATAGGGTTGTCAGATCTTCAATGCTTTGGGCTCATTGGAAAGGTATTTTTAATACCTTTCTGAAAATGTATAACATGATAGGGTTTCTTGCAAAAACCACCCTTTTTACAATCTTCCGGACATACGCCAAAATCGTTTTTTTAGCATAACTTTTGAAGTACTTAACAAAACTTGCTGATTTTAAATAGAGACCTATGGGACCCCAAGACGGAACGAATGAGACTTCTACGGTCAAAATCCGTTAATCCAGTCCGGAGATAATCGAGTGACAATTTTGTTGTCCACCCACCTACACACATCCACACAGACATTTGCTCAGAACATGATTCTGAGTCGATAGGTATACGTGAAGGTGGGTCTACAAGGTCGAATTAAGAAGTTCATTTTCCGAGTGATTTTATAGCCTTTCCTTAGTAAGGTGAGGAAGGCAAAAAAGTTGATAAAATATGCAAATTTTTTTCCGTGTACCTATTTTTTTCTCAAAAGTCCTCAACAATACCTACAACTTTGCCGAAGATACCAAATTGGTCAGAAAATTCACTCAAAAGTTACAGCTGTTTGAATATTTACATACCATTTTTGTATGGACTGCTGCCAAAATTGTTGTAGACTTTTATGGGTGAACCAATGACACAAAATAGCATATTTGGCCAAATCAAAAAATACAAATAAAATCTATTTCCGGTTTTGGTAGAGAATTGCTCACGTGGACACCTTTTTTTAAATCTCAGACCTCCCACAATTTTCTTAAAAATCAAATCGTTTTGATTTGGAGCGACAATTGCATATGGGATGCGAAAAATTTTCAAAAACGGTGCACTTTATCAAAATTTCACTAAATCCTTTTTGATTGCAAATTTGAATTTACATCGAAAAATGGAGCGGAAACATTTTTGCGACCAATATTTCGATTTTTTGAAAAAATAGTGTTGATTCGACAATTCATAACTGTGTCAAAAAAATTTTGAGCAGCCTTGAAATTTCTGAAAAGTTGGCATTTGATTACCTCTAAAATCAAATCAAATTTTTGTATTTTTGTTTTGTAAGTCAAATTAAAAATCACCATTTTTTACCGTGTATTATTTCTTTTCAGTGTAGTCCTTGTCCATACCTATCAATTCGATCAAAAAATTGCGTCAAAAGATACAAATTTGTATGGAAAATTATTTGGACAAACTAATGATGCAAAATGGCTTCTTTGGGCATACCGAAGGCACCAAGAAAGTCTCAGCCGGATTAAAAAGCACAAAACAAACATCAAATTACCGAAATCTGAGAGAATTGCTCAGCTAGGAGAGTAAGAATTGATAAAGTTTTACGGAAATGCGAGAAATTTTAAGATTTTTCGTGTTTTTTGGACCTTAAATTTCAATACTTGTTTAACTCCACTTCCTTTGTCGTAGAGAGCTCATATTTGACATGAGTTTATCTCAAACGCTGAAAGTTTCATCCAAATCGGAGCACCTCGAAACGACCTGTTACACACTGGTGAAAAACTCGCTATATAACTCGCTAAATACTAAAAAAAGGTATTATCCGTAAATGAGACCAAAACAATTGTTCAAGTATTTATTATCCTCTCTTCGAAATATACCATAATCTTTGATCTTTGATATCTCTGTTATTTTTTTCTGTTTTATCGAAAGAGATAATTTTAGAAGCGGTTCTGTGTTCTGTTCCGGAGGTTTTTCTTTATTCCCTATGAAAAAAAAAATCTGCGTTGGTAAAAAAATTTTACAATTGAAAAAAAAGTTGGAAAACTTCAATTTTGTCGAGAAAGTTTGCATAAAAGAGATTATAGTACTCAAAAAAGGTGCACTTTTTTCTAAAAAGTACTTTTCGATTGCAAATTTGACTTTATACCATCGTTAACCGCAATCTCAGGGAAATGCTTTGTAGCTTAAAGTTAATGAAGCCTTAAGCTGGTTGTGTCACTTAAAATTTTAAATTTCTTTTTTGCCATTGCAAATCTCGTCAAAACAACTCACCTTCGCCAACATCCTCCGTTTCAAATCCACGAAAGCTGCCCTTCTTCTTCTTCTGCCACCATCCATTAACATCATTCGACATCTTTTGCTGCTGCTGCTGTTTAGTATGATTGCTCTGGCCTCTGGCGCTGTCGCTGTTACGCGGAACCAGATCGATTTGCAGCACATGTGTCTCGAACATGTGATCCAGTGCATCCAACACCCGGCCGGCCCACGTTTTGCTCTGCTCCGAGTCTTCCGTTACACTGTTTAGATTTTTCGATTCGTCGCTTGGCACTGCACTCGATGGGTTGCTGGCACTGTTTGAAGAAATTGAAGGTAAATTTAATTGTGTTGTTCAATTTGGTCCTGGCGAAACCTTCACTCACTTTACTTTCCCCGCCTTCACTCGCACCAAACTGACCCCAGTCACCAGCGGAATCTTCTCCCGGTTCACAAAGTCATCGACCGCCGCCAAACCCTGATCCCACAAACAGTTCCACTGGGAGTCGTTCCGGCCACTGCACGTCTGAAGCATCTCCCTAACTTCCCAAGCTAGCTGCTTGACCTGCCTCCTGTACGGGGCTCCTCCACGAACCACGCCCCCAAGCATGACCACCAAAATCAGCAAACCACGTGGCGCCATCTTTACAGAAATCCTCCTAACCTCTCTCAACCGACAACAACGTTCATGATCACCGGGAAACTTCAAACTGACCGTGGTCACCGACCTGGGAACTGGGTTTTATACGGGAAGATTTGAAATCTGACATCGAACAAGGAGTCACAGCTGACTGCGCTCCGCTATGATCTGCAATTACGGTTGTCAACGGCCCAACCTGGTAACCTTGTTAGTGCGGGCTAGATCAATGGTCACCAGCAGCGCGTTATGGGTTGTGTGGGAGGTTCTGGAAAGGGGCTATCGAACGTTGGATGATGATGTCGGTCTAGTGACGATTGGGGGCTTACAGGTGATTAGGGGAATGAGGTTGAACGATTTGGTTTAGCAAACAGTGCCACTATGTTTGTTTTAAGGGGCTACATTTGAGTAAATTGGAATTATTTCAACATTATTTCACGTCGGCTTTGGAGAATTGTCGAATATGAACTTGGATTTGACCAATCTTGAGAAACCGAAAACATGGATTTGACTAATGTCCTCAAATATCCGGCATCATCTTTATCATCAATTATTCAATCAAGCGGAAAGTGCAAGCATGACTTAACTTTGATTACTTTTTTGACCTCCGGTGCAGCCTCTTACATCAAACATGCAACAAACCCAAAGTTTTAATGAAAATTCGTGCAATAATGTCTCCCTCCTCAAAGAGAAAAAAATCAGCATAGATGAAATTTCCCAATTGATTTCAGCTCCCCCCCAGTAAAGCCACATAGTAAAACCAACGGAAAACTGTTTTCAAAGTTAAAACCATCACTTCCAGTTAGGAGGCATGATTAGTGGGGGCAGTGCAATGAAACTGCATCCTCATCATTATCATCATTAGCAAACCGTCGCACCGATGGCTGCGTTGTCGAACCCATTATTGAACGCATCGAATTTGCATATATCGCGTGAGGCTTATTGGCTTAACGAGCTGGAGATGTGTTTGTTTGTCATCGACTTAACTGTTTCAATAACTGAGAAAGGGGAATTTCGAAGAAATTGAAGACCTGAAAAATCCACTTTTATGGATGTGCTTGCTCATTATTAAGTAGATGTTTATTTTTCCATTGTTTTTCTGTGAGTTCATGGTCCATTTTGGATCTATTTAATATTTTCCATACATTTCTAACAATGTTTATTAAACTATTTACAGGATTCACATAAGAAAACAATTTCGTTTCAATAAAAATAGATTTTTTTTCCTGCGGGTAACAAACAAAACGAGAAGCTATTCGTGGTTTGGTTACAGAGTTTCTAGATTTTCAAAATTTTCTGCAAGATTATAACACACGGTGAAAGAGTAGTTTGTCGAAAAATACGGTGCATCACATACAGTAAAGGTTACTATAGATGTGCGTTTTAAAGGGTAGCTTTGCTTGTAAGCAATTCGATGCCTAATAGGAAATCGGTTGTATCGAACCCTCTCCGATTTCAATGAAACTTTGTAGACATGTTATCCTATGCTTATGTAAGCCATTTTTGTGTATATGGAGCCAATTTCAATCGTTAATGACATACGCCGGAAATCGGAAATTGGACGAGCTTTCCGGTAAACATATTTTCGCGACTGAAAAATGAAGTCTGCCATTTAGAAATTGTCAAAAACCATCAAAAAATCAATTTTTTCAACATTTTTATTTTTAAAACCGCTGTAACTTCACAAGGATTGGACTTAGGATAATGGTCAACATGGAGACTTTTATGTGAAATTGTCTGGAAATTTGATTCTCGTAATCGGTTTTTGAAAATTTTGACGTTTAGAGCACATTTTAAAAAAAAACAGTTTCAGTAAATGATTTTTGTAATTTTTCAGGAGAGTTGTTCAATCTTGCATTTTTCGTGAGTCTTTTCGTAACATCTTATGCTATTTTCACAAAAAATTTGAACGAAAACAAATCGTGGGCTCACATTTAAATTTGACTTTTAAACTTAAAAATCTGAAAATCTCATGTTGAGTTCAATTTGTTGGGTGGTGACGCGCGGTCAATTATGTGGCATTGTGTGTGAAAAGAAAAGAATTTTATTTCGTGTTTCATCCTGATTGGCTTGCCCACAAGCAGAAGAAAATTAGTTCAATTTGTTGGGTGGTGACGCGCGGTCAATTATGTGGCATTGTGTGTGAAAAGACCGGGACCGTGGTGTAGGGGCAAGCGTGATTGCCTCTCACCCAGTCGGCCTGGGTTCGATCTCAGAAGGTCCCGGTGGCAAATTTTGAGACGAGATTTGTCTGATCACGCCTTCCGTCGGATGGGGAAGTAAATGTTGGCCCCGGTCTAACCTAGAGGTTAGGTCGATAGCTCATTCCAGGTGTAGGAGTCGTCTCCCTGGGTCCTGCCTCGGTGGAGTCGCTGGTAGGCAGTTGGACTCACAATCCAAAGGTCGTCAGTTCGAATCCCGGGGTGGATGGAAGCTTAGGTGTAAAAAGAGGTTTGCAATTGCCTCAACAATCAAGCCTTCGGACATCAAGTTTCGAGTAGGAATCCCGTAATCGGGAACGCCAAGGCAATGCTGTAGAGCGAATAATTTGATTGATTTTTTTTGATTTTTGTGTGTGAAAAGAAAAGAATTTTATTTCGTGTTTCATCCTGGTTGGCTTGCCCACAAGCAGAAGAAAATTAGTTCAATTTGTTGGGTGGTGACGCGCGGTCAATTATGTGGCATTGTGTGTGAAAAGAAAAGAATTTTATTTCGTGTTTCATCCTGATTGGCTTGCTCAAGTCCTTCCTACATCATCGTTGATCGGGAGGCACGACGTCGTGTGAATTGTTGCATTAAAATAAGTTTAAGTATTACTGTAAATGACTGTAAAAAAGTCCTTCGTATATCATCAATGTCGTCTGGGTAATCGTGATGAAAAATTACATTTATTGAGTACTTAAATACCTGGTGTGCTAATTAGAAAGACCTTCCCATAGCATCGTTGCTCGGAAGGCTCGCCGACGGGTTTGTTATGAAAGTCCTCCCCATAGCATCGTAGCTCGGGAGGCATCAAAAAGCCAATACCTTATCCTACTAACCCAAAAAAAATAATCACGTGATGCTTGAAGGAGATGCTGTGGATTCAACGGTCTCAAGCGGTATCAACAAGTATATAGCGAAAAACTATGTGCTTGATGAGTCTGCAACTTCAACTATCGGACTAACATTCCTCCCTTTTGTTGAACTGCAGGCTTCTTGGGAGGGCGCCGGTATTGACTAATAAAGTCGGGGTCTTCAGGGGTTAAACAGTGAACGGATGGTTGGCTCCCACTGATCATTTTTGATTCATTGTTTAACTTCAGCTGATCTGTCAATAACGGAGTAGCAGCTCATTGGCAGTCAACCATGCTCATGCTCATGCTCAATCTGAAAATCTCATGAAAGTGGCGTGTTTTTTTCTTTCGGTGTATTTTTTTCGGAAAGCCCGTCAAACTAGCCTTATCACTTAAATTGCCGTTTGAACTTTATATCTGAAATAAGAGTGATTTTTAAAGGGGTGTCCAAATTGCCCCAAACTTCCGCCCTTTTCAAATGTCATTATCGAGTGAAACTGGCTCCATGTACACAAAAATGGCTTACATAAGCATAGGATAACATGCCTACAAAGTTTCATTGAAATTGGAGAGGGTCGAGAAAAAAGTACATACAGTACTGTTTTGAGCTGGAATTGCTCTTGTGTAAATGTGTTTTGTATGTTTCATTCGCAAATTTTATTTACAAATTTAATTGTAACATGTTGCATAGCTCTCCATCCGTGCCTTACATGTGGCGCGTGAGGTAAAATGGCTTCGAATGCGGTTTAGCGTGTTTGCACAGACAAACAGAGGTGAATGATGTATGACGTACGAACTGTATCGAAAAGTTTAAAAAATGCAATAAAAAAAGTGGTAATTAAGTGGATGGTATTTTAGGGCTTGAATAAAAAAATGCATCGATACTTCCCGTAGTTTTGAAGATACTTAAATGAGAGTAACAAACATCTTTGTGCAAAAGCTCTGGTTGATGTGCACCGTTAAAAGCAATTATGGATGTATTTTTTTCCTAAAATTTTATTATTTTTCAGATCTGTGCTCCCAAAATTTAAAATTTTGCAAAAAGTCTAAAAGTGCGCTATTAGATTAAAATGTAAAACAATCATTTAACAATGTATTTAAATAAATAAAATTTAAGAGCACAACAAAAAGTGCGCACCTTTATGAACATTGCCTTGATTGATTACAGATTGCGGATTGAGTGCGAGAGAGCGCTAGCGAGCTGCGAGAGAGAACAACGAGCGAGAAAACAACGAGATGCGCGCAGCCGGCGAGAGAGAGAATGATGATTGTCAAATCAGTTTTGTGGTTAATTTGTGTGGAATAAGACGTGTTGTTTGTGAATTGCAAAATATCTGTATTTTTATTATAAAAGAAAGTCCCCGATCACGACACTAATGTTGCATTAAACGTGAAGTGAAATAATCCATTTAGCTCGAATTTCGTAACTTTTGATTGTTTTTATAAGGCTGGAAAAGGGTGGTCCATTCTGCCCCCAAGTAAATTTTAATTTAACACTTCCACCACCAAGCCTCTAAATGATTTGAATGTTCCGTTGTTGTTTGTTTACCTTAGTAGTAACATCTAGTAACATTATAAGCATTGAACAAACTTTTTCGAACAATCCAACTTTTCAGAAAGCTTATTTAAAAACCTTGATATAAACAACATTTGCGTGGTTTTGTCAATATATTTATATTTTTGCTCATAATTCGAAAAATACAATGAATTCAAACGTGGTTTTCGGTTCGGTGATATTATTTGACGTCTTTTATAAGACCCTTGCCTTACAGTTGGTCTAAATCCATTCTGAAGCCCAAAACCAAAGGCGGCCCATTCTGCCGGCGTTGATTATATTCAACAAAAATTTTGTTGATTCAAACCTCGTACAGGCTGATTCTACAAAACATTTTTCTGCGTGATCCAATCAATTCAATCGGAATTCTGAAACGGAATTCAATTCGAAACGATTAACGTTTCAAACGCAGCAATCGATACATACACGGAACCGGAACCGGAAATTGGAAATGTCTTGTTGGTTTGTGTATGAGTTTATGATGAGGAGATTGAACATACAAAAAACAAAAAAACACCAATTCACGTCCATTTGTCTGTGCTGCTTCAAATAGTTTTTATTTTGTTCAGAGTATGCTTTAAATAATTTGCCACTGCTCTCTATTTCTAGCTCTAACTATCGGCTTAAATATTTCACTGCTTCTTGTTTGATGATTGGTTGTGCTTTGCTTTGCTTTCCTGTATTATCGCTATCGTAATATACAGAGCCACTAGACTTGATTTGATTAGTTAGATAATGCAAGAGACTCTCTACTGGTGAGACGACATTGTACTAATTGTGGTAAACTTTTTTTCTGTTTTGTTGCTTGATTCGACCGTGCTTTTATTGGTACTGCTGGAGGTGACTTTTGTTTGGCAGATTCCAGCAAACAACCTAAATAACATCAAACTTGCTACATTGCTGAGATGCTGGAAGGCATAATTTGCGACAAGTTTAGATTTTCTCTTTTTCCTTTTGTTTTCTCAACACTCACAAACAAAGTCGGTTGTTGATTGCTATAAATGCTTTCAAGTTTTGAACTTTAGCTTCTCTTTATTATTTTAAAACCTAAAACAATGCTTAACACAGTCATAACATTAACCAGAAAAAAACAAATGCATTTTTTTGCCAAACACTTTTAGAAGAGTTTTCAAACTACTTTTGCTGCTGCTGCTGCTTCTGTGCGCACGTGTGCTTGTGTCCTCTGGGTCACACCTTAGGATAATCCTCAATTCCTAAACGCCATCAACTACTACGTTCGCCGTCGTCCGATTCCGCAACGACCAGCTACCAAAAGAAATTGCTCCACCGTTTGTTCCCTTGTTGCTGCTCCGACCTGAGACGGTCGGATCAAGACGACGCTGGGACTTGACCCGCACCCGGAACCTTAATGGTGGAAGCAAACCGTGGCAAACTTAGCCCAAACTTGGTCTCGATTCCGTTCAGCATCGGCAGGGCCGCCTGGTAGCCACCGATGTGGTCCGGGTTTAGCTTGGTCAGCTCGGCCGGTTTGCCTGTATGGGCCACGTCCGAGCCGGCCGGCCGCGATCCACCAAAGTCCACGTACAGCAGCCGCTGGAGCAGCTCGTACGTGACCAGCGTGACGCCAAACTGCGGCGAGGAGCGGAAGACGCGGGCTGGAAGAAGAGAAGAAGAAAGCAATATTCTTTAAATTCTTTAAATTCTTTAAATTCTTTAAATTCTTTATATTCTTTAAATTCTTTAAATTCTTTAAATTCTTTAAATTCTTTAAATTCTTTAAATTCTTTAAATTCTTTAAATTCTTTAAATTCTTTAAATTCTTTAAATTCTTTAAATTCTTTAAATTCTTTAAATTCTTTAAATTCTTTAAATTCTTTAAATTCTTTAAATTCTTTAAATTCTTTAAATTCTTTAAATTCTTTAAATTCTTTAAATTCTTTAAATTCTTTAAATTCTATAAATTCTTTAAATTCTTTAAATTCTTTAAATTCTTTAAATTATTTAAATTATTTAAATTCTTTAAATTCTTTAAATTCTTTAAATTCTTTAAATTCTTTAAATTCTTTAAATTCTTTAAATTCTTTAAATTCTTTAAATTCTTTAAATTCTTTAAATTCTTTAAATTCTTTAAATTCTTTAAATTCTTTAAATTCTTTAAATTCTTTAAATTCTTTAAATTCTTTAAATTCTTTAAATTCTTTAAATTCTTTAAATTCTTTAAATTCTTTAAATTCTTTAAATTCTTTAAATTCTTTAAATTATTTAAATTATTTAAATTCTTTAAATTCTTTAAATTCTTTAAATTCTTTAAATTCTTTAAATTCTTTAAATTCTTTAAATTCTTTAAATTCTTTAAATTCTTTAAATTCTTTAAATTCTTTTAATTCTTTAAATTCTTTAAATTCTTTAAATTATTTAAATTATTTAAATTCTTTAAATTCTTTAAATTCTTTAAATTTTTTAAATTCTTTAAATTTTTCAAATTCTTTTAAGTTCTGAGGAAGTGTGACATTGCGTGTTGTAAGTATCCAGCTTTTTAAGCGAAAATGGCGTTCGAATGATGAACGCCTGAAATGTCGCAAATCACGCAGTGGTATCAACATTCGAACGCCATCTTCGCTTAAAAACCTGGATAGGAAAAGCGTGACAAAGGTGGGATAAATTTTGGCTCATTTTAGCGTGACGTTCCGGTGACCCAAATCTCGGTAGAAAATAATAAGTGACGTTTCACAAATCATAAAATGTCCTTACCAACAGTTCCCTTCCAGAACGCCCGCGGGCCCTCCTCGGCCATAATTTTCCGCGCCGCGTCCATCACGCCGTTGTACGTGGTCTGTCCGGTCCGCGCCACAACCTGCAACCGGGTCTTGATGACGTCCGCCGGGGTCACCAGCGATGCCGCCGGAATACCGGCGATGGCACCCGCCGCCAGCAGCGTCAACGGATGGTTGTAGCCCTGCTCGTCGGCGAACGCGGCCTTCACGTGGGCATACATCGGGAAATAGATGGCGGAGAAGGGTACGTCTCGCAGCAGACAGGCTCGCGCTCCCTTGTACAGCCCAAACAGGCCCAGCTCGCGCACCACGTTCCACGCCCTCACCTTCGCTCCGCCGGCAATTTCACCCGCCACCTGTAACCGAATCTTGACGATTTCGAGCGGGTTTGTGAAGATCACCTGGGAGCCACCGGCCTGGAATTGACATAAAAGATTGCACGTCGGTGTTTGAGAATTGCACTTCTTGCTTGGAAATTTAATAAGAAACTTACACAACCTCCAGCGAGGACTTCAGCCCACCGCGGAATCTGGCCCTGCTTGTCGGTCATCTTGTCACGTACCAGATCGTTCACGGTGAGTTTGATGGCCTTCTCCGGGGCCACGCCCATCAGCTGGGGCACGAGGCCTCGGTACAGTCCGAGGGCGCCCTCGTGACGGATGACCTGGAATGACACACAGTTATTGAAATTATTGTAGAAACAAATTCAATGATCACTACCTTTTTGCAACAGTCCCACGAGTTCCGGTAGGCAACCTCACCGATGAACGATCCCGTGCGCTGGTTCTGCATTCGCGTCTTCACCAGATCGATCGGGTAGACCGCGGTGGCACCGACGGCTGGAAATGTGGGAAAACTTTAGTACCCTATCGCTTTTTAAGCCTTCTCCGGATTCTCACCTCCCGCCACAGACCCGAGCGTAAACCGGTACGTGCTCTCCAGCAGCTGGATAAAGATGGACCGGTCGGCGGGCGATTCCACCGCCTTGATCTCCGCCAACCGATGGGTGATATGTTTCGTATAATGTTCCGGCGCGATACTGCTCAGATCGCTGTACACGAGGCGCCTGGTTTTGCCAATTGTTTAGGAATAGTTTGAACGAAATCGATAGCGAGATTTTTGGGGTCGGGAATGCAATTTTGGAAATCAACCGGAAAAGAAACGAAAAATATAAAAAGTTATTGAAAAGGAACACTTTGAAAAAGAGGGAAAAGAGTAGAACAAGAATAAATAAAATATAAGATAATAAGAAACAATTTTGAAAAAAGCCTTCCCAATTGTTGATAATAGTTTGATTAGCAAACTACGAATAAAACTACACTAAAAATATTAACTAAAAACTTACAAAATCATTACAACACCATTGTTCTAGTTAGGATTTAATTACGCAAGTCTATTTTAGAGATACAATTTGCAATTTGATCGTGCTACGCAAAATCTGTTTAATTTCAAAAAGCTCTGAAAATGAATGAATCAATTTGTTTTTTCTTCTGTTTTGTTCTGTTTCAAGATACAAAATACAAAGGGTGCTAATCCAAAGGTTGCAGTTTGTAACTTGCCTAGTCTTGTCTATTACTTTCTTGCGCTTCCACCAAACACTTTTTTTTTTCATTTCATTATCATTGCCATCCGACGAAAAAGGGCGGCAGCGTTAGGGAAGATACAATGATTACGTTACGCGGTGAGATCTAACAGCATGCATGCCTAAGCTAACTCATATTTGGAACCTACCCCGTCTGATGAACCGCGCCCGTCAGCTGATAGAGGATATCAATTTCCAGCGGGGTGATTTGGCTCATCGTTTGGGCCGAGTGGAGCAGTTCGTCCTTGGTGACCGGTTCCGTCCGGCTGCCGGCCGTGGCGTTCAGGTAAATGCGCTTGATCAGCTCCATGTTGTTCAGCAGCGAGTTGAAGGCCATAAAGTAGGGAAAGCTCACCCGGTGGCCTTCGGTTACCTGGAATGGTTAGATTTTTGTTTAATACATTAGGCCGATGTAAATATGTTCAAAGTCTTTGAATCTCTGAATCTTTGAATTTTTGAATTTTTGAATCTTTGAATCTTTGAATCTTTGAATCTTTGAATCTTTGGATCTTTGAATCTTTGAATCTTTGAATCTTTGAATCTTTGAATCTTTGAATCTGTGAATCTTTGAATCTTTGAATCTTTGAATCTTTGAATCTTTGAATCTTTGAATCTTTGAATCTTTGAATCTTTGAATCTTTGAATCTTTGAATCTTTGAATCTTTGAATCTTTGAATCTTTGAATCTTTGAATCTTTGAATCTTTGAATCTTTGAATCTTTGAATCTTTGAATCTTTGATTCTTTGAATCTTTGAATCTTTGAATCTTTGAATCTTTGAATCTTTTAATTTTTGAATTACTCTATAAATGAGAGGAGGCACCAACCACCATAAGGTGGAGGTTTTTTTACTGTGTAACCTGCTGACGTCAGTTGTTGTTCGCAATTCACAATTTTCAGTGTAAGAACGGGCCTTGACCGATCTTATGCACTAGGTTCCCAACGAACACGCACTGCCCTTACACCTACATCTCACCCTTGCTCTGAGTCAGTACGAGCAGCACGCTAGAACACGCTTTGGGTGTTCGTGCCAGGCATGCACACCTTCTTTTCCGGTTACGCATTTTAACTCGGCCGGGGGTGGTACATTGAGTAGGTTTTGATGTAAGTATAAGCGCCTAACCATTTATAGTGTGCCTATCAACTTTTATTAAAGCCAAAACTGTTATATTTTTAGTTTCAATTCAAAAACTAATTGTTATTTTACTGTGTATTGTTTTCTCCTGAAACCCTTCCTAGAGTTGAGTCGTGTTTATCTGTTGCTATTTCTTTTGTCGCGGTGTTTTGTTACAATATTTTGGTCCTAAGCATTTTAGAAAAGTTTTTCAAAAGTACAATAGTAATATTTGTGTTAATCCTTTAATCATTCCATAAATGGAGTAAGGGCTCGAACCTCACTTGCTTAAGAAAAATGTGAAGTTTCAAAACAATGGACAGTGAAGGAAATATACTATGTAAAGAATCAATAGTAAAAGAAAGATAGTAATTTATGAAGTAGATAAAGAAATTAACAATAGTTAATGAATAAAGGTAACAAACAAGCTTAGATTGTATTGAGGGCAATTTACAGGGAAGATGAGAAATTATACAAATAGATAAATAAAGAAAAGGCACATGATAAACAAAATTGACATCGCTGCCAAATTAAGGGAAAGCAGACAGTTTGTTACAGCAGCATCAATTGGTAAAATAGAGTGGAAAAGCGTAGAGAAATAAGAGGATCAAATAAGTGAAATCGAAATCAAATGGAGGATAGTAAACAGAAGCCGTTTTAGAAAATCAGTGAAAAAAAAAATAAACAGAAGATAGCTGAGCAATTCTCTACGAAATCGGTCTTTTTTCTTCAATTTTAATTTTTGTATTTTTTAATCCGGCTGAAACTTTTTTGGTGCCTTCGGTATGCCCAAAGAAGCCATTTTGCATCATTAGTTTGTCCATATAATTTTCCATACAAATTTGGCAGCTGTCCATACAAAAATGATGTACGAAAATTCAAAAATTTGTATCTTTCGAAGGAATTTTTTGATCGATTTGAAGTCTTCGGCAAAGTTGTAGGTATGGATACGAACTACACTGGAAAAAAAATGGTACACGGTAAAAAAAAATTGGTGATTTTTTTATTTAACTTTTTATCACTAAAACTTGATTTGCAAAAAAACACTATTTTTATTTTTTTTTATTTTTTGATATGTTTTAGATGACATAAAATGCCAACTTTTCAGAAATTTACAGGTTGTGCAAAAAATCATTGACCGAGTTATGAATTTTTTAATCAATACTAATTTTTTCAAAAAATCGAAATTTTGGTCGCAAAAATTTTTCAACTTCATTTTTCGATGTAAAATTGAATTTGCAATCAAAAACTACTTTAGTGAAATTTTGATAAAATGCACCGTTTTCAAGTTATAGCCATTTTTATGTAACTTTTTTCAAAATAGTCGCAGTTTTTCATTTTTTTAAATTAGTGCACATGTTTGCCCACTTTTGAAAAAAATATTTTAGAAAAGCTGAGAAAATTTTCTATATTTTGCTTCATCGGACTTTGTTGATACGACCTTTAGTTGCTGAGATATTGCAAGGCAAAGGTTTAAAAACAGGAAAATTGATGTTTTCTAAGTCTCACACAAACAGCCCACCATTTTTCAATGTCGATATCTCAGCAACTAATGGTCAAATTTTCAATGTTATAATATGAAACATTTGTAAAATTTTCCGATCTTTTCGAAAACAATATTTTCAAAATTTTTAAACCAAGACTAACATTTTAAACGGGCGAAATATTGAATGTTTGGCCTTTTTGAAATGTTTGTCTTGATTTGAAAATTTTGAAAATATTGTTTTCGAAAAGATCGGAAAATTTCACAAATGTTTTATATTATAACATTGAAAATCGGACCATTAGTTGCTGAGATATCGACATTGAAAAATGGTGCTGTGTAACTTAGAAAACATCAATTTTCCTGTTTTTAAACCTTTGCCTTGCAATATCTCAGCAACTAAAGTCGTATCAACATAGTCCGATGAAGCAAAAGCTCAGCTTTTCAAACAATGGGCAAACATGTGCACTTTTAAAATAAAACTGCGACTATTTTGAAAAAAACCACATAAAATATTATAACGACACTTCAAAAATTTCTGAAGTACTTTTGATTGCAAATTCAATTTTTCATCGAAGTTAAAAAATTTTGCGACCAAAATTTCAATTTTTGAAAAATTAATATTGATTAAAAAATTCATAACTCGGTCAATGATTTTTGCACAATCTGCTGAAAGTTGGTTTTGTCCTCTAAAACATATCAAAATAAAAATTAAAAATAGTGTTTTTAAATCAAGTTTTAGTGATAAAGTTAAATAAAAATCACCAATTTTCCTTTTTTCCAGTGTAGTCCGTATCCCTACAACTTTGCCCAAGACACCAAATCGATCAAAAATTCCTTCGAGATACAGATTTTGAATTTTCATGCGTATGGACAGCTGCCAAATTTGTATGGAAAATTATGGACAAACTTATGATGCAAAATGGCTTCTTTGGGCATACCGAAGGCACCAAAAAAGTTTCAGCCGGATTAAAAAATACAAAAAAAATCGAATGACCGAAATCCTAGAGAACTGCTCAGCTGTTAGCTGATATGGAAAGAAGAGAAATCCCGTTCTGCGATGTTTCAGGTACATCCACTCAACATACTGCGAATCAAAACAATACCGTCTACAATCACAAATAACTTCCCTTTCCCACATTGACGCGCCCCTTTCTTTTAGCCGTCACTACTCTGACCCTTGCTGGTCAAAGGTTTACGAGTCGTTTCCACAGGCCACCAGCTAGGTTACACCTTGTCATCATGATGACTAAACCAAGCCAACGTGGAGGTAAGAAAATAGGACACTTGCAAGGAACCAGAGCCATGCTGTTTTGTCCACACAGCACTACGGATGTAGTTGGGCTCCTTCCGGGATGTTCCTCGCCTGGGTGTCAACCGACGAGTATCATCAGTATCATGCACCCTTGGCCTGCTGACGTCAGTTGTTGTTAACATTAAAAGCGAACAAAACAGACTCTTTGTTTACACTTCGACATTGGCCCAATTTCAATGTTGGCATTGCACGAGTTTCAAAAAAACATCCAAAGTGTAATTTTAATGTAAAATTTGCAAAACTTTCTGAAAAAAATACTTTCAAAAACCCAAATTTAAGGAGTAAAAACTTTGAAAAATTGGACAATATTACCTTCACACAAAACGTACAAAAAAAGAAAAAAATTTAAAAAAGTCCAATTTTGCCACATAAGGTTTTTTTCACTGTTTGATTTTTTAAAATTTTGGATTGAAGATATCAATTGCTGTACACATCTTGGAGAATGTTTGGTGAAAATAAGAACTTTTTTTAAAAACTGGGAAACTTCGATGAAAAAAGTTGACGTACTTTTGGAATTTTGATATGAACCCGTATCCAATCCGTTCAAACAATATGGTTGTCAAACTTCATTATTTCGAATGGCCAACTAAGAAAAGTTAATTTGAGGTCAACTCTTGGACCCTGTCCACTCCGGAACCGGTTCTGGATAACTCCGGAGAACCTATGAATGGGCCAGTATCGGCAAATATAAAATCAGGGCAAAACCCCTAAAAATGGGTACATGAATTCATTTTTATTTTTGAAATGTTCTGACAAAATGAAGAATTTGGATACCCATATTGATGGACTTTTATTCGTTTCATATGAAAATTTTATTGAATCGTGAAAATCCGGTCATATCTTGATTACTCGTGGTCCCCTCCAATCGATTCCCAGGATTTTTTTACATAAGAAAAGTTTTGGCAAGACTTGGAGAACCAGACGGGTTCCGAGAAGTGGAGTAATGACTTTTCCCGATTTTTTCCCAATGTGCCGTCACGAGATGTCGAAAAATGGACCTCTGATTCGTGATTAGAGATCAAAATTACGGGAATCGAAGAAGAGATGGTGGAGTAAAATCACATATAATAAACACATAGTAAAATCTAAACATTTCCCTTTACTCACCGCCACCAGGTTATCCTTGACCTCCGCCGTCAGCAGGTGCCGCTTCACGTTCACCATAATGTCCTGAAAGTCGAGCGCCGAGATGAACCCGGACCCGGAGGTGTCCTTCATGCGGAACGCCTCCAGCGCGCACTCCTCGTGAAAGTCGTGCAAAAACTGGGAAAACTCGGCATAGCTGATCGTCCGCTGGCGGTCCTTGCCAAAGTAGAGCTGTATGAATGGACCGTCCAGTTTGAACGGGATTTTAGCGTGCAGATCTGTCTTTTTGAACACATCAACAAACTCACTGTACGTAACCGAGCCGTTCCCGTTTCGATCGAACAGCTGAAAGGCGGTTTTGTACAGGGCGTCCGGCGTGCAGAGCAGACCCTCGAACGCCTGGAACTCGGCGAACGAGATGAGGCCGTCTTTGCTCGTGTCCGCGATGCCGGCCAGCAGTTTGACCGATTCCTACAAAAAAAAAAAAAAAAACGAAGGAAACAGCACGTGAACACCAATCGCTTGGATTGATAACAGAGAACGACTCAAGGTCGACGCCGCCACACTGACTCACCTCGTTGTACGACTGGCCCAGGAAACCCCGCACAAATTCTTCGCTGGTCATGAACAACTCACCGTTGATCTGTTGGGTCGCGTACCGGGCAAAGATCTCCCGGAGCTTGTCCGTGGAGGCCCGCTTGATCTGCATCGGGCTCTGAAATTAAAACAAGAAAAAGAAAATCGCTGAATTAGTTTGATATCAATCTAAAAGTCGACTTCAACTACCGTTCTCTTGAGGAGCGGCATTTTCGGTGGGTAGTTACGACCAGTACTAAACGTCAGTGCTTGAGCCTGAGCAAAGTGCACCCGAATTTAATTTCGGGCCTGCACACAACACAAATAAAAACAAGATAAGGGCTCACGACGACGGCTAAGCCCGAGGAGAGCGTCGCGATTAGTCGCTCTAATCATCGGAGAAATGTGCGTTTGTGAGTACGTACAGACTGTCGATAAGAAGCCGGCCGGTTTGTGGGTTTGGTTGTATGTTGAGCACACGTTGGTGATGGATTTGGGAATTGCGCGGGAAAACGCAACCCAGGGTTGTAACTTGATAACACATTTAGGAATAAAATCATCTATTTTGTAAAGAAATCAGATTTAGGGCCAGAAGAGAGTGAAGAAAAAGAAGATGTTTTCAGCGATGGTGTTATAAATTTTGCAAAATTTTAAATGTTCAAACAAAATATCATAACGATAACTCGTCCAGCTCAAACCTTCGTAGGGGTAAGAGGTTGTAACCGTTGGTCACAATCCTTAATTCATGCTTCGCTTCAGTATTTTTATTACACATTCACCACACTTGACAGTTGGAAAGGGGTGAAGCGTGCCGCTGTAAGTGAAGCCGATGTCCATCTATTTCCCGATGGGGCAGCATGGCAGCGCCCATGCGACAGAGCGGGAAAATGGATGGGGAAATCCTGGACTTGGGATCAACAATAAAAGCGCCGATCTGGGGAGAATCGGCCTCTTTTAATCTACAGGCGTCCGAGTGGACAGTTCGCGCTCGTTGGAGTGAAGGTTGCCAATTGCCTTCACGCGGAAGTGCGGGACCAGGAGGTTCCGTGAGCGCGCGTTCACCCGGATTGGTCGGCCTAGGCAGTGTAAGTCGCGTCGCGCTCTGCCTACCTCTAATCGTCGTAGGACCACCCCGTCGTCTGGCGCCTCCCCGCGCCATAACCGTAAAGGACGACAATCCTCAGGCCGCTGGCCTTCATCGTCAAGGAGGGACCCCTCTCGGCACGCTCGAATCGGTGGACTCCGGAGCGTGCCGATTCGTCAAGGAGGGAAGACGCCTGCCCGATCCAAGCCAGCAACGCCCGCTGGTCGTCCAGAACAGCATCCGGCAAAGGAGTCCGGAGAAGAACCGCTGCACCGGCGACGAAGACCGGATCAAGCAGCCTGTCGCAGACGCAACCGTCAGCCAGCAATCGACCCCCAGTGGGACCGACGCCGCAGAGTGGAGCTGGAGCTCCTCTGCCGGCCCGTAACATCGCCGGAGCGCGATCATCGGCTGAGCTTGTAACGGTACGTTAGCCCCCAACAACCCACACTAAACACACCCACACCCACACTTACAGAAACAATAATAAAGTGCTGCAAGTGAAAATTGAATCCGTCGTGTTTTTCTGTTCGATCCCCATCTCTCTTGAATCACCTAGTAGTTTGCCGACCCAGGGATTACCCAAGTCGAGTCTCGTGCTTACGCTGGCCAAGCCATTAGTTTCAAGGTGGGACCATCATCATCTTTAATAGCGGACGAAACTCTTCCGAAAAGTTTTTCTGTGGAACACGAACTATGAGCTCGAGAGGTTTTTCAAAAATGCAAAAAGGGCTCAAAACTGGTCAAAACCAAAACGTACCGATTTTACGGGTTAAATTCCATTTAAATTAAAAGTCAAAGCGCCAAGTCCTGTCGCAACCAATCAAGCACAAATTCGGGATTCGTTCTCAGTACACCTAGGGGAACATGCTCTGAAATGCCCGCAAAATTGGCCCGTTTTTTTACATCCTAATGTGTAAACAAAACGAAAAAAAATAGGTATAAGTGGTGCTAACAAAGAATTTCCAAAAATCTTTAACTGGTTGATACTCCTCCTCCTCCCCCTCTCACACACTATCACACTATCTCACTCACTCTCTCACTCTCTCTCTCTCTCTCTCTCTCTCTCTCTCTCTCTCTCTCTCTCTCTCTCTTTTTTTTTGTATAGATAATCAAGCAATATTCTTCAAGGACAACGACATGTTTTTTACTAAATCCGTTTTTAATTGATTTTTTAATTGCGTGAAAGGGGACAACAACCCGCAACTTTTGAACCATAGAATAATATTCAACATCAAATAGGAGCGGCCGTGGCTGACTGGTTACGGTGTTCGCTTTGTAAGCGAATGGTTCTGGGTTCGATTCCCATCTGCTCCCAACGAGAAAGTTAAGAACATAGAAATTTGAAATGATGAATATGAACGAAAAATCAAAGTCGCTAGAGGTGGGGTTCGATCCCCCGTCCTTTGGATTGGTAAGCAAAAATGCTAACCACTAGGCTACGACGACTTGGTGAGCGTAGACTGGAAATAGGAATACTCTGTTACAGAGAGCGAGTTGTGGCGCTATAACCACGGCGCAAGTAGTGTCAAGGAAATTCGTGGAAATACAATGTCCTCCCCATCCCAGAGGGTCCCGGAGTACCAAACCTTCTTAGCATGGTGCTCCCAACGAATACATCCAAAAATCTCGGAGCGTATGGTGGTGTGTCCCCACGCTTTTTCCTCCCCTGTCGATTCAGAATTGTGCTGTTGTTCGAACACTCAGTGCTCAAATTCAACCCAATTACGAGTCATCTCTGCGATACGGCTTTACGCAGTAGGCCTGGCCGCTTTAACGCTTGTGATGTTTCAATGCATTCAGATGCAATGGCGCACTACAAATGTTAATAAATGACAAAAAGAGTGCTAGGCGTCATCTAACCTAAGGCACTCTCCAGGATCCCTTCGAAAGATTGGCTGCGCTAGGGTCTGATTAGATTAGATTAGATTGGATTAGATTAGATTAGATTAGATTAGATTAGGTAGAATAATAATCAACATCAACAATATTAAATATGACGCGCTTTGGAAATGTTATTCTTGATTCTAAAGTTATCTTAACGTCAGTAACAAAATTCTCAAAAAAAAACTGAACATTGAAAATTGGACTATTAGCTGCTGAGATATTTGTACAGTTCGAAAGTTTGTATGGGACCTGGGTTTTTTTTTAATTTTCACTTTTAATATCAAATTCAAGTTCTACGACTTCAATAAGTCCAATTTGTTAAGATGATTGCCTATTAAATTTCGAAATGATTTTTTTTTTCAATATTTAATCACCTCCATTTGACTGCCATCTTGAATTTAAAAATTCTAAATCAATTTAGAGTAGTTTAGGGGGTATACGAGGCCATCCACAAACCACGTGAACACTTAAGGGGGGGGATATGGCGATTGTCCACGCTCCATACAAAAAAGATTTTTTTTTGTATGGACAATTGTCCACGAAGCGGCGGAGAATTCCAAAAAAAAGTGTCCACGTGGTTTGTGGATGGTCTCTTACTTAAGGGGTAAGATACAGGTAAATCATCAAAAATGTCACAGGTTGGTATGCGCACGCATTGAAACTTTTTTTGAATCTGTTAACAAAATAAATTCGAATACATTTGGGTGAATCATTGCTGAGATATAGTTATTTTAAGTCAGCAGTTTCAAAAAACGGGTGCCACGATATCTCAACACTGCGTTGACCAAATCGGCTCAAAATTTTGGTAAAGACTCGTTGAACCAGTCCCGTGTGCATGACGAAGGCCGATTTAAAAAAAACTTTATTTTGAAAAAAGATAAAAATATTTTTAATGTTTTTCATACAAAAATCGTCAGTTTTTGTTTTTTTTTTAAGCAAACTTCAAAAATCGGGCTTCGCCATGCACACGGGATAGGTCTTGAGAGTCTTCACCCCGAATTTCAGCCAATTTGGTCCATCCCATCTTGAGATATCGTGGCACCCGTAAATCAACTCGGTGTTTCGAGAAAAATGTTCAGAAAGTTTGACAGTCCGCTTTGTGCACGGCAAAATGTTGAGCTTAAAATCGTCTCTAACTCAGTTTAATCTTCATGAAACTTTCAGCAGTGATTTAAATCATCTTTTTAGTGGATTCAATACATTTTCTGTAATATGAAATTTTGGGATTTTCTACATTTTCTATACCCCTTACGCTCGACAATCTGAAATAGAACAACAACAACAACAACAACAAAAAATCGTGATTCGATTATCCGAAGTGAAATTTGTGAATGAAAATAGAGTCTGGACTGTTTTACAAAATTGGGGGCTTTTTGTGTGAGACTTGAGTGAGACTTTGAAAACTTTAATTTTCCAGTTTTTTTTCTTTTATCCACTGTATCTCAGCAACCAGAGGCACTAGCGTGCACAGGGTGGGGCAACATGGGGCAACTGCCCCACCATCCTCAGAAATTTGTTCTAATTTTAGTCAGGGGGCGTCCATGAACGACGAAATTTTCTAATCGTCCATATAATTGCCCCACCTTCCTCGAGGAGTTGGGCACGCTACTGACCAGAGGTCTAATCTTCAATATTTTTAAAACGAAATTTAGAAAATGTTCTGAACCTCACGAAAAGATAATATTTATTTTGTTTTGTTTTCTGTTAATTTTGAGTTGAAATCAACATTTAAGTGGCCATATCTCGAAATAGTGCACTTTATCATAATTTCGGTAAAGTACTTTTCGATTGCAAAAATGTTGGATAAGTGTCGATTTTTTGTCTTCTAAAACACACAAAAAAAATTAAAAATCCTAAATTACGAAAAAAGACGTTTAATTCAATTATTTGACTTATAGCGATTGTCCACGCTCCATACAAAAAGATTTTTTGTATGGACAATTGTCCACGAGGGGGGGTTCGACATTTCCAAAAAAGTGTCCACGTGGTTTATGGATGGTCCCATTAGGTATTTATGCTATTTAAATTATGTAAATGATTAATTGCTCAATTATTACATTGAAGACAAGATGTTGTCTGGACAAACATATCTAGGTATTGTCTTTCATATGTTTATAGGACCTATTAAAAAACTGTAGATATGGTTTGAGTATAAATAAACCGATCGTGTGCCCAAATCTATCCAAATGTCTACAATTCAATTTTTACGCCCCAATCAATTCCCACATCACTGTGAATTCGTCAACACATAAAATTTATCCAAAACCTCAAACATGTGCCTAATCACTTTGCGGACCGGCGTCAATTGAGGGTGATTACGAAGGCACCACCACTACAATGTTGAAGCACGTGCTTCCGCTCTCCTCTCAGTTTTTGAACGCTCGAGAGAGAACATTTGAAAAAAGAAAAAAAAAATCAACTCAATCTTCACCGTCAGCTGGTCTGACCAAACGAAGAGAGTGACTTAACCTACACCAAGGTAACTTCACACACAAATAAGCCGCGCGAAAATCGAATCACGCTTGTGGCGAGTGATTTTGTTTGGTTCATTCAAGAGTTTGTTGCTTTTTTCGCGTGTTTTATTTTTGGACGCAGAACAGATGATTACCTTCTGCAAGATAAGAAGGAAAAAAAACTTGTAAGAGAAAATTTGACGCAACCGAAAGAAAGTTAGTCTGAATATCTCACACCACCGAAGTTTAATTTTTGGCTAAATTTTTTGTTGTTTGATAACTTTCGCTTGTGCAACATAAAGACGAAATTGCCTAGTCAAAGTTTGATTACCACTTTCGTGGAATATTTAGCGAAATATTCATTACTTATTAAACAGAGTTTGACGGGGGAAAAATCTGAATAATTGAGCTTGCGTGAAACGCATTTCGTTACCATCGAGAAAATGTTATTTTTAGCGCAGTTTTTGCAGCGTTGTCCATGCTGTGCCCGACGCCAAGAAGGAAAAGTTTTCGCAGAAAACCACCCACTCCGATCTGGTCTCTCTTGGGTTGGTTATTTATTCTGTTATTATGACGAAGATTCACTCAATAGACCATAATTGCAGCACTGTCTAGAGCGTCTATGAATGATGAATTTGAAACAAAACATTCACAGTGGAAAATAATGTTATAATTTTGGTTAAACATTCAATATTAAAAGCACAAGACGATATACGTAAAAGTACATGGTTGTCATGTAAATTTCAATTTCAACCAACTAGCCCAGTTGTTGTACCAACACCATTGGGTAAAGTGAACACCTGTACTGTCAGCAGGGTTGCCACAAATACAGATTTATCTGTATTTTACAGATTTTTGAGGTGATGAGGTCATACAGAATCTGTATATAAAGAAATACAGATTTTAAGAAAAACATACAGATATACAGATTTTCCCTATTTTTTATTAAAATCAAATAATTTTAATTCTTTAAATATTTTTTTTTCAATTGCTCGATGAGCCCAAACATTAAATTTTAGATTGTAGAGCATTTTTATGCATTAAAAAACAATTTAGAATATTTTGTTTTTTGAAAAAATGTCAATACAGATTCCAAATACAGATTTTCGTCCCCCTGATACAGATATACAGATTTTTGACCCTCAAAAATACAGAATCAAATGTGGCAACCCTGACTGTCAGTCAAGATTCTGACGAGACGATACAGACTTGCACCGCAAGAAAATCGAATAAAACTCATTTCCCCGAGCGTTTCCTTCTTTCTCGATGCAAAGGAAAGACACCTGCCAGGATAGGCAGAACCTCAGAACGTTATGCAGAGATCTAGAGAGCTAGTTAAAATGTCTGGGGAAACTCTCGCCTGAAAATGCGTAGAAAATTTATTCAATTAATTCGGCAAAACTTGAGCTAAGACTTCAAACGGGTTTCCATCCACTCTCTCTTCAGAGAAATAGATGAATCTACCTTGAATTAGTGTCTTCCAGGGTTGCGAATGAGCGAGCGAGCCAGAAGCCGTGCTCGCACATTCATGAGCATGAGGAGTTAACAGATAGCTCGTGCTCGCTCCTGCTCTTCGCATGCGCTCGCGCTCAATGAGCGCTCATTAGTAAAGTAAAGGTAGATTTTTAGTACACCCTTACCAAAAATCATGATTTTTTGAGTTCCAAATCCCACTTTTCATACGATTTTTTGAGTTCAGGTACTACAACCATAAAAATGGTTATATGGGTTGAACTGAAAAATTCGTATGAAAAGTGGGATTTGGAACTCAAAAAATCATGATTTTTGGTAAGGGTGTATTGCTGATGAAATTTGCACAGGCCAATTGGATTGGATCTTTTGAAGATAATTTCTTCTTATTAGTTTTTTTCAGAGCTTGACTACTTTTGATTGAATCGATTAATGAAAATTTGCTGATTAGCATTTAAGGTGTCTTAATTTGCTTAAAATTCCAGACACTCTTTTAAGCTTATTTAACATAAAATTTAGAATAAATTTTCAAGGAACGGCATGTTTAGGTCTTAAAAAGGCAAGCTCATTTATTTATTTAGATTGACTCTAGCATATAAATAAGATATTAAAAAATTCATCTAAAACACAGATTTGACATTTTTTTATGCAAAATTATTTACAAATAATTGATTAAACAAGATGAGTTGTCCAAAAATTACAAACATGACGAAACGTTTTACCAAGAAAAAAAAAATGTGTTCGTCGTCAGAAAAGTGGCAAATTACACATTCAAACCAAAAATTATGAAAAATATCTTCATCCAATATAATTAAGATTAGCCTATTCCAGCCTCCTTTAGAAAAAACAACCTCAAAGCTCTGCATAAAAAAAAAGTTATTTTCATTACCCCGCTAGGCCGTTGCAAATATTTTTCAAAGTGTATGTCGCCCCCCCCCCCCCCTTCTTCAAAATTGGTCCGAAAAATCAGGGACTATGGAAATCAATGATTGCAAAACAACTGGACAGTTGTATGATGCCGGGAAACCGTGGTGTAGGGGTAAGCGTGATTGCCTCTCACCCAGTCGTCCCGGGTTTGATCCCAGAAGGTCCCGGTGGCAAATTTTGAGACGAGATTTGTCTGATCACACCTTCCGTCGGACAGGGAAGTAAATGTTGGTCCCGGTCTAACCTAGAGGTTAGGTCGTTAGCTCCGTCCAGGTGTAGGAGTCGTCTCCCTGGGTCCTGCCTCGGTGGAGTCGCTGGTAGGCAGTTGGACTAACAATCCAAAGGTCGTCAGTTCGAATCCCGGGGTGGATGGAAGCTAAGGTGTAAAAAGAGGTTTGCAATTGCCTCAACAATCAAGCCTTCGAACACTTAGTTTCGAGTAGGAATCTCGCAATCGAGAACGCCAAGGCAATGCTGTAGAGCGAATAATTTGATTTGATTTTGATTTTAGTTGTATGATGCATTTTAAAACACTTTTTTCATTCAAATGTAATTCCACTTCGACGCTGTCGTGCTAACCGTCACACGTCGCTTTTTTGACGTTCCGAGAAGATGCTTTAATGTTTGACCTTGAATAAACAAAAACGAGAGCACGCAATGTAAACAATAACAAAAACGTTTTGTTTGGTTGACCATACTGTGAATTGTTCTGAATTTTAGGTTGAATTTGGTTGCTGGAGTCCTGAGTTATAATTACAAATTTTTACGGTATTCGAGCTCGTACTTGTGTCAAACGGGTTATGACCTGAAATCCTTTCGGCCAATTGTCGCACTTACATCAATTTTCAGAGTGTGGCAAGAGAGCACGACAAGATTGAAACTTCTTTCATATGAAAAGTGACAAAAATGCACGCACACCAAAATTTTTCCAGTAAAGTATTACTAAATTTTCATCTACTGAACGTTCAGTAAACGATTCAGTAATTTAGATTTTACTGAATTCTCAATTAACTGATATTTGTCACTTTGACAGATGATTTACTGAAATTTTAGTAAATTGATTGTCAAAACAACTGAAATTTCAGCAAAAGAAAAGTCAAATTATTTTGCTGAAAATTCAGTAATTTTCTTGTTTCAGTTTGACAGATCATTTGCTGAAGATTTAGCAAATCGTTGCTGGTATTTCAGTTATCAAAATTTGATTTTGCTTGTCATTGAAAATGTTTCCAGTACTGTTATTTTTACATTTTTTTCATCAATCGTTCAAACCTAAAAAAACAGGTGGTTAGCATCGAGGCATTTGTTATTAACATTTTTCTTACCTTGGATCCTAAAGATCGCAATACAAAAAAACGTTTATTAATCCACGTTTAGGTGGTTGGTGCCTTCCTCACATTCATAAAGTCAATACATTCAGTAAAAATAGCAACATTCCCCCTTAACATGTTTAACAAATCAACATTATTACCGTAAACTGGGGTCAATCGGGACACATGGGGCGAATTGGGACAGCATTTTTAACCATTTTGGAGCACAATATTTTGATTTTTCTGGTTGGTTTCGGTTAGAACAGACTCAGGCCAACAAAATGTGTACATCCATTTCCAAATTTAAAGGCTTTAAGTGCTCTAAAAAATGCTGTCCCTATTCAGACTGTAGTCCCGATTCACCCCAGATTACAGTACTCATTTCTTTTGATAGTGTTCGCAGACCTTCAATATTTCTGGCTCATCGGCAAGGTCTGATAAAAAACCTAAAAACGAAACTAAACGAAACTATTGGCAATACGCCCCCCGGGGCATGGCCTTCCTCTAACGTGGGATTTCTGCTCCATACGCCAAAATCGTTTTTTTAGCATAACTTTTGAAGTACTTAACTAGACTTGCTGATTCAAAATAGAGACCTATGGGACCAAGACGAATCGAATGAGACTAATACGGTCAAAATCCGACCATCCAGTCCGGAGATAATCGAGTGACAATTTTTTTGTCCACCCACCTACACACATCCACATTCCACACAGACATATGCTCAGAACATGATTCTGAGTAAGATATGTATACGTGAAGGTGGGTCTACGAGGTCAAATTAATAAGTTCATTTTTCGAGTGATTTTATAGCCTCAGTAAGGTGAGGAAGGCAAAACACTAGGGGTGGGCAAAAAAAGAGCTAACCGCTCAAAGAGCCGGTTCACTGTTATGAGCGAAGGAACCGTGGCTCACAAAAAAAGAACCGCGGTTCTTTTTCAAACTCCGGTCTTTTGAAAGAACCGTTTCAATATTGCATGATATATGTAATAAATATAATTTATTGAATTTCCAAAAAATGTAGTATTAAAAAGTTCAATTCTTGCAGAAATAAACGCAATTTCAAAATTAATAGCCATTTTTCCAATTCCATTTTTTTCGGATTAAAAAAAAGTTCATTAATACTACGATATTTTGAAAACTAATGATTGCAATACAACTGGGGATGTGTAAAAAGCATTTTAAAACTCTTTTTTCATTGAAATGTTTAAACCATGGCCTTTTTTTTGCAGCTTTGGCCAAAGTTGAGGGACATAAACTTCCAAAAATATTTGGTACGGCCTAATTTATAAAAGTCCAATGTGAAATACCTTATAAAATCAAACGATTCTTGAAAAACCCCTTTTTATCCAAATTTTGAAAAAGAGCGAAAGAGCCGTTCAAAAGAGTGGCTCTTTTTAAAGAGCGAACGAAAATGAGCGGCTCCTAAAAAAGAGCGATTTTGCCCACCTCTACAAAACACCACATGTTTGAACAATGTTTGAAAGAGGACTTTCTCTCGGCAGCATCCAAACAATAAGTCATAAGTGACATTTCAGTTTGACAGATATGCAGTTACTGATTTTTCAGCAATGTTTTTGTTCATTACCGAATTTCAGCAAAAAAAAGGGATGATTACTGAATCGCATTCAGTAAATTATTTTACTGAAATGACAATCCAAAATTTGCTTTTGTGAGCTGCGCAAAATGGCGTTTTTAACTCAATTTGGCTCAAAATGCACGTACGACAAGTTAGCATGACAACAACGACTTTGACGTTAAGTCACAGCTCACAAGAAGCGTTTTCAACTGAAATAGAGTAATAAATAGCTCAATAGGAAATGAGCAAGCAAGTTTCTGCCAACAGTTTTATAAAATAAGTTGATTAACACTTGTAGCACCAACGGATCAAAACTTACGCGAAGCACGAAGGGGGTCCAAAAGTTGGAAATGCAACTTCATTCGGCTATATCTAAGCGAAAACTCAACCGATTTGGATTATTTTTGTTGCATTGATCCGGAAGGATGTCAAGAATCACCTACAACAAGGTAGATCCAAAACAGATGCGTCTACACGGAGAAAAAGAGTTCCCAAATTTATGAACAAGCATTCATGAAAATGGGAACCACGAACAAAGTGTTCAAATCCCATGGTACGATTTCCAAAAACGTACCATGGGATTTGAACACTTTGTTCGTGGTTCCCATTTTTATGAACGCTTGTTCACGATTTTGGGAATTGCTCGAAAACTACCCAAATATTTGAATATCTCCACTTCAAACATTATAGCATGCCAATACGATTTCCTCGAACAAGAAACACTGGTGAATTTGGTTGTATTTGAGCATCATTTCAGTTTCATTTGACCCAATGTCACCACCTCTAAGGGGTGAGATTGGGTCAATTTTCAAACTATTGGCATTTAAGGTAGTGTTCATCAAAATCCACCATATTTTGGGAAAATGTTAGTAAACTATCTAAGAACAAATCTACGTTGAAAGATTCTCGATGTTATTTAAATTGTTTTTGTTATTAAGAAATTACGAGAGGTGTATCGTTGAAAATCATTTCAAATATAAACGTTTTATATAGAAAAAAAAAGAAAATCAATGATCTCTGAAATCCACAAATATTGAAAACTTTTTTCATAGAGAGATAAACAAACTTGAGTTTTCTTCAGAAGTGAATAATGTCAACCAAATTATGACTTTCAATCATTAAAAGTAATGAAAAGTAAGCTGAATTATCGTTTTGATAATTATCTTCCCATTATTTTGTGAAACAATAGATTAAATTTGGTGTTCAGTAACAGGTATATCTGAGGTAGCGTTTTGTAGCTAAAAAATGATATAATAGATACATAGTCTCAACATTTGAATGCAAAACTGTTTTAAATGCATTTAACACTAGTTCAGTTGTTTTGCAATCATTAGTCTTCAAAAAATGTTGCATTTGACGAAAACAAAATTTTCAACAAAAAAAACTTTTTCCAAAAAGATCGAAAAGTTTTTAAAATTTAAAAGATTTTCAAATTAACCCAAATATTCTTTTAAAAAAATGCCCCCTTATTTTTCGGGCCAACTTTGAAGGGGCGACAACAACTTTAAATAAAATTTGTACCAGCCTTATCATACTGCAACTCATTTTATCAAAAAGATTCCAGTTTTCCACAGCTCATCATTTAAAAAAAGTTGACAAAAAGAAGTAACTCTTCTATTTTAATTTCTATTTTTTTTCTTTCAAATAACCAACTCTGTAATTAATCATTCCCCATTTGACAAATATAAGCAGGAAGGTTGGTTTTATGACATTTTTTTTATGAACAAGGTGTAGTGAAATAGTAGTTTATGCAACAAGTTGCAAAAAGAGGATTTTTTCAGCACGAGGTTCACCGAGTTGGATAAATACGAAGAGTGCTGAAAAAATCAAGTTTTGCAAAGAGTTCCATACAACATTTTTTGCAATTCCAAAAAAACACACTCAGTGAAATTTTATGTCAAATTTTCATGTATTTTGTCAATAAATCGTTTAAATCAAAAAAATGTTGAAAAGTGTTACTTTTCGAAACAGGTGCTAAAAAGTTCAACTTTTCAGCACCCATTTGAGTGCTGAAAAGTAGAACTTTTCAGCATTTTTTTTTTTTTTGAAAAGTGTTGCTATTCGATTCTGTTATTTTTGGTATAGAAAAGTAGGCTATTTCGTCGTTCAAGAATGACAGGAAAAGTAAGTAGTTTCACGACGGAATTGCAAAAAACTTAATTAAACAATCCGTAAGATTACTTCGTTCATAAGGATGGCACCTTGATTTCAATTGATTGCATTTTTTTAAACTTTCATCATAACTGCAACACTAAATCAAGAACTCTACACATCCTGCACGCTAATTCCAGCTAATTCCTCTCGCTTTGATGCCTAATCTCTCATCACAGTCTATCTCAGCAGACTTTGCGAAGATAACCGTGTTAATTAACTAAGATAATAACAACATCGCACCATCATCATCATCATCATCATCATCCACTTGCAGATTGATAAACATCAACTCACGAAGCGCGCTTAGCCCTAGACTGTGTGTATTAGAGTGTACTAGATGTTATACCTCTTCATCCTCCTCCTTGGTTTTGATCTTTTTCTTCTCAACTCCTGCCGCAGCCATGGTGACACAAATCCACAAATAAGTTAATCGATAACTCTTCCTTTTAACTAGTTTTGGTTGCTCTGGTTGCTTGCACTTGCACGCGACGACCTTTCGAAAGGATTTTTTCGTAAACTCAGGTAAACCCAGAAAGGACCATGTGTCTGCTTGGACCAAGGTCAATGACTTTATTTGTTTTCTTCTTCTTGTTTTGATACACTATGAAACTGAACTACACCCAGAACTGGACATTGGCATACGAGGGGATATTGATATTGATTTGATCCAAAATCTGGTAACTTATTTGAACTTTTCAATGCAACTTCCAGGCTTTAATTCATGGAACCGCCCAAAACCGCAACGGCACTGCTGGACAAGTTTCACGTGCAACCAGCCACGTTCTGCATTTGCACTGGTACTGGCGAACCTCACTTTTACCTACAACAAACCACAACCGCCCCCGACCAGAACACACTAATTGAATCTAATATCCGCACCGCGTGTTCCACCTGAGGCTTCCCCGTTAAAATGTGTGCTCCCTGTTCCGCGAGTGGACACAGCAAGTGCAAGCATAAAACACTACACGAACAATGTAATTAGTGATTAAAAACCACGAGGACGAGAACGCTGTGCCAAGAGTGGCCAACCCCAACCGAAAGACTGCCGTGGGGCCACCCCGAAAGAAAATGCGGTTCTGTGGGGAGCAGCTTCAAAATTATAGCACACGGATTAAGCATTGAAAATGAGAAGGTCTAGTTCAGAACGGCAGGTTGCCACTCTCGCGCTCAGATTAAATTCGAAAAGAAAAAGATATAAAAAGAGAATTTGTATAAATAAAATGTAAACACGCATATCGTGGAATGATGCTCTTCAAAGACATTGTAATTGCTATCATTAAGGTGAAGCTTCCTTTGTTTGTTCGTCTTTTATTATGGTCGTCGCCAAAACGCAGCTGTCACTTTTTTATAGCAACCGCCATAATGGCGTCAAATGAATGCAAAAAGTCTGAAATTTTCTCATATGACCTTACATTCTCTCATAGCAATACAATATTGCCCTTCAAATTTAACTAAAAGTCTCTCCCGTGTACGAAACAGAGAGTAAGAGAGTTACGCGTGCGCGTAACGTCAGAATCAGAGTGGAGATTTTCACAGGAAATTTTGTTTGAAAATTTTAACGACCATCCCATGACGGCGTGTGGCCTAGATATCGCACCTACACTTCAGTTGAGTCAAAATATCTATCCGACGTTTGCGTTCGCAAAGGAACAATCACTAGAGACCCTAAATAGGGAGACTGGTCTAAGCTTGCTAAATCGATCTGGCAACGTATGTTTTGAGCTTGGCAACACTGATAAGTTTTGCTGGGCGTAAAGGCAAATGCTCGTTTGGATACGTCAAACTCGCGTCTGTTTGGGTACGTCAAATTCACTTCGTCCAGTCTCCCTATTTAGGATCTCTAACAATCACGGGGTCGTTACGTCACGCGAGACACAGGAGAATCGGACAAAACACCACGCGGCAAGGTTGTTTGAGTCAGGGGCAAGGTCAATGTGAAACTTTGTGGGCATTTCGAGTTTTGATGTAAATTGAAATAATTTTGTTTCATTAAATATTTCATTATTTAAACACATATTTTGTGGTTATTTGAAAACTATCTTTTAAAAATGGTTTAAACGCAGGGAGTAAAAAGTAAGTTTGATAAAAGAGAACAAAAATTACAAAAGTCCATACATGTTTGGCACGTTGCTCAAACGATATAGAAAACCTAGATGTTTGGGTATCAAAAAATCGGAAATGTTATGCCCTTTCCGATGCCACATAGGTTGACTTGTGAATCGTGGACCGGTTCGTATGCCGGCGGATTTTCCGAAGATGTATTCCGGGTTGGTAAAAAATTCCAACGAAAAACGGTGTTATACCCACTCCAAAAAGTTTATTTAACAATTCTATAGTAATATATTGACATTAGGTTAAATTAAAAATTGAGTTAAGATAAGTTTTATATAGAATATCAAGAGTTATATAAACTTTTATGCTAAGTAGCTAGTAAACTTTATTATCAATCCAAATTAAGCATTCAAGAATGACTATTTGGAGTTGGCAGACTGGATTTATGGTGATTTGTCAACAAATAACTTTATTTATTTTTAGTTTTCGAAAGATGTATAAACTTGTTTTGTACCTTTTTTATTTTTGTAATAGTGTTTGTTACATAACCAGTTATAGAAATCATCTTTTCATGAGCTATTTTTAGAAAAATGTTCGGTATGAGATTCTGAACAAAACGTAGGAAATGATTTATGAAAAATCAAAAATCTGTATTTTTTGCAGGAATTTTTTGATGTCTACGGGAAAGTGGTAGGTGTGGATGAGGACTACACTGAAAAAGTTGCAGGAGGTTATGTTCTACATGACCAATATGACAAAGAACTTTGTACCAAACTCTAAAAAATCATTCTATTTTTATTTGTATTTTTTAATCCTTTGCAGACTATTTGATCCTGAATAATCAATTCTAATTTAGTGTTTTCAATCATTGGCACCTCTGTGGAAATAAATTGCCAAAAAATGAAAATATTGCCAAAACAAGTATGGTTCAGAAAATGTCCCAAAAATGGGGGGGGGGGAGTCAAGCCTAACATTTCTGTCAAACTTTAAATTTAAATTGTCAAACTATAATATGTATTAAACAAGTGCATTTGTTCCTTTCAATGTTTTCATCCGAATTAGAAATACAAAAATCAAAAATATCGAAAAAAAAATTTGCGAAGTTCAAGAGAATTACTCTGTGTAGCAATCGTCGCATCTACCACGTTATCAGAAATCATTGGATTCAATCAACTTGTTAACTTGGAACTCTTCCATTCGAATAGTTTTTTTTTTTTGCTACAGGGCAACTAACATTTCTGCAACATAAAACAAAAAAAATCAAATTTCAAATTAATTTAGTGAGCTTTTGATTTTGCAAAGAAAAATCAGATTTTCCATGAAAATAGTGCCGTAATTTCAAAACAGTCTATTTTAGTATATTTTGACTTATTCCATGCATAATGAATTTTACTATCAAATTAACTTTCAAATATTTAAATCGTGGTTTGAAATCTCTTTTTTTTGCATTGTCTTTCTAAAAAACGTTACTTAATCCACCCATTGGTGGTTGGTGTCATTTAGAGGGTAATGCTATCCAAAATTGATAAAAAAAACGCGGACCTTTCAGTGTTCTATCAACTTGATTCATTATTCATACCATCAGACTGGGTAGTCAGATCTTTATAATTCAGGGCACTTATGTGCTTATAACTTTTGATAGGGTTATCAGATCTTGAATCTTTTGAACTCGTTGAAAAGGTCTTTTAATTACCTATTCAACAACAGGTCGCATTATACACTCAAACCCCGATGGTTTGACACCAACTGTTGTCAAACGAACGGGGTCATTTTTAGTTTGACACCCCTTTTACAAGGAGTTCACACACTTTACCAAACGTTTGTTTTGATAGTGTGCGTGAGGGCCGTGTAAAAAGTGACAGTTCGTCACTTTTTAGTTTGACTTTGACCAACCAACGGGGTACAAACTAAAAAAGTGTCAAACGAAAAAGTGACCAACCACCGGGGGTTGAGTGTAGATCCGGACAACGCTTTTATCAAAATATCTGAGATCGGGCCTCCAAAAAGTGTATAAATAATACTTAAATGCTAATAACATTGGATAGGGATGTCAGATCTTAGATGTTTTAGGCTCATTTGAAAGGTCTTTTGATCATCTAACTAACGACGGGTCATATGGACCCGGACAACTTTTCCATCAAAATATTTGAGATCCGGCCTCTGAAATGTGTACAAATGACACTTAAGTGCTCATAACTTTTGATAGAGCTATCAGATCATTAGAAAGGTCTTTGAAATACCTTTCTAAAAATGTATGATCAGACGGGTTTTCTTACAAAAACCACCCTTTTTACAATCTTTCAAACTTTAGCCAGAATCGTTTTTTTAGCATAACTTTTGAAGTGCTTTACTAAACGTTATGATATTATTTAGGGTCTTATGGGACCCCAAGACGAATCAAATGAGACCAAAACGGTCCAAATCGGTTGAGCCAGTCCGGAGATAATCGAGTGCATATTTTTCGGTGCACGGACTCACATCCAGACACACGCACAGACATTTGTTCAGAATTTGATTCTGAGTCGATAGGTAGGGGAAATTCTCGTATCTTTGGCAGGTTAATCACTCGCACCTAACTCCATCCAATTTGCTGATTTTCACTATTTAAACAACTAAATTTGCAAAACTTTTGATATAAACTTGCTTGCTCACTTCTTATTGAGCTATTTATCACTCGATTTCAGTTGAAAACGCTTTTAATTAGCTTTAATTGAATGTCAAAGTTCTTACCTGCCAACATTAGAGGCACGCTGGAATTAGATGCTGTTCCCCTAGACATGAAGGTGGGTCTACGAGGTCGAATTAAGAAGTTAATTTTTCGAGTGATTTTAAAGCCTTTCCTCAGTAAGGTGAGGAAGGCAAAAAATTGAAAGTTTGGCACGCCTCCCAAGTCGCACTATCAGATAGTAGATTTTGGACCAAACACAAAACGTCGCGTGTCTTCAATATATGAATCATTTGCAAGGAAAGAACTGTTAATAAAAAAAGAAGGCAATCGTCTAGCGTCAAATCTTGACAAACTTTACAGAGTGACGTCTTTATTTTTATCAAACAAATTTTATTGTGAAATTTGTGAGTTCCAGAAGTATTTAAAGCTTTAAGGTGTCATCTAAATATTATTCAATTTAAACATTTTCAAACATTTCTCCAAAGGTCACAAGTGTTAAAAAAAAACTGAATCACACAGCAAAGAAGGCAGCAAACAAGCATTCCCCGAAATTTGCTATACTATCACTTCAAGTCACGTGTCCGGCAGACAGTGCAAGTCAGGGAAGGTCAGCCAGCTGATCGTCGTACGGTAAAAAATGGTATAGTAGAGTGTATAGGGAGATACAGTCTTCGAATTGGCAACGTAATCGCGCATTCGGCGTATGCGAATTCTTCACATTCACTGTCGGGCGTGAATTCGAAAATTGCTTCGTAGAATAAGCCGGGTTGTTTTAGTGACCTAGGCAATTCTGAAACAATGTAGATGGTTTGTCGTTGGTATTCCGAAGGTAAAGGTAGAAATTATTTAAATTTTATTTTATTCTTTAATTTTAAAGCAATTTTTTTTTGCAAATCCAGATATGTTGGTAGGAGTTAAATGAAAAAAAAAATGGTCCAGAAATTTCAAATTTCACCCTCAATAAACCGTATCATCTAGCTTGTTTGCGTGTTGTTTACTGCATGCAAACGCCGACTGCAGTTTCAGTGCTGCGATAAGAGATAGTAGCCGTGACGTGATGCGGCGATGTTTACTGAAGAAGCGTCAGCCCACTGCACAGTCAGGGAGTGGAGTGGAAGGATTGTTAACGTGTACGGACACAAACTCATTGATTAGTGCAAATGTAGTTTAGTCGGTGATGGCCGGACGCAGTTTCAAGAGCGCCAAAGTCGTTGTTTGTTTTGTGCAGTGGTGCATTTCGTGGCAAATGAAAAACGACAATAAATCAAAAATCAAAATCAAATTATTCGCTCTAGAGCATTGCCTTGGCGTTCTTGATTGCGAGATTCCTACTCGAAACTAGGTGTCCGAAAGGCTTGATTGTTGAGGCAATTGCAAACCTCTTTTTACACCTAAGCTTTCATCCACCCCGGGATTCGAAACTGACGACCTTTAGATTGTTAGTCCAACTGTCTACCAGCGACTCCACCGAGACAGGGGACCCAGGGAGACGACTCCTACACCTGGATTGAGCTAACGACCTAACCCTCTAGGTTAGACCGGGGCCAACATTTACTTCCTCGTCCGACGGAAGGCGTGGTCAGACAAATCTCGTCTCGAAAAATGCCACCGGGACCTCTGGGATCGAACCCAAGCCGACTGGGTGATAGGCAACCACGCTTACCCCTACACCACGGTCCCGGACAAATAAATATTACCTCAAAAATGTTCCAAAGTGTTCTGCGAATATGTAATCCAAGATGGCGGTGGAGGAATATTGAGAATATTTATTTGGTTATGTTACAAGAAGTCAACCACACGAAATTTACGAACTCTCTCAATAAAAAAGAAATGTAATTTTGTGTCAATTGGATCCTCAAATCAAGCTTAAATTTGTGATATTTTTTTAAGCTATAAAGCTTATTTTTCTGAGTACACTCAACGCCCGGTGTTTGGTCACTTTTTCGTTTGACACTTTTATTTTTAGGTTGGTCAAAATCAAACTAAGAAGTGACGAATTGTCACTTTTTACACGACACTCACGTTCGTTTGACAACAGTTGGTGTCAAACCATCGGAGTTTAAGTTTACAATGAGCCATTGTGCGACCGCAAACGATTTAAGGGTGCACAGCAACCAAGAATGGTTACGCTGTCCGCTTTGTAAGCGGATGATTCTGGGTTCGATTCCCATCTGCTGCAACCTTTCATCGGATGAGGAAGTAAAATGTCGGTCCCGGCCTTGGTTGTTAGGCCGTTAAGTCATTTCAGGTGTAGGAGTCGTCTCTATGCCATAAGTACAAACAACACACCAAACCAAGCCTACTCCGGTGGAATCGCTGGTGGCGGTTGGACTCACAATCCAAAGGTCGTCAGTTCAAACACTGGGGTGGAAGGTTCCTTGGAGTAAAAAGAGGTTTGGGTGCTCTCCCCATTCAAAGCCTTCGGACTCCTAGGTTCGAGCAGAAACTTGCGATAGAGACCACAAATTTGTCAAATTTGATTAGATTAGATATTAAAAAATAAAGTTTTCCCCAAAACAAAAACTAAACAATCAATTGAAAACCAATTAAAACTAATTTTAGAGAGAATTTTTTAGGATGTCTTCAAATATTGTAATTTTGGACCACAGGTAGGAAAAAAGTAAAACTCCAGAACAAAACAAAAATTTTAAATCTTAAAAGCTTAGAAAGCTTTTAAATCAACCACTTAAAATTTTCTTAAATGGGGTCACAAAACTCAAATTTGATACGGTTTATGAATGGTTTACCAGATGAGCAATCTGTTAGAAAAATGAAGTTGAGAAAAAAATCAAATATGATTTCTTTTGAATTTTTTCCTTCTTTGCTATGTAAGAGTAAGTGATAACACAGTCCAGACCAAGTTATCCGAAGTTACGACTATTCGAAGGTTTCGAATAATTAAATTATGAACAAAATCATTTTTTTCATGTTTTTTTTGTCTCGTTTTTAACAGCAAATTTCTGCAGTCCCATTTTGGTTGCCTGAGAATTGAAAAAAAACATTTTCCTAACTTTTCATCATAACCACATTGGCTGCCAACTTGGATTTAAAATTTCCAAATCACCTTTAGACCACTTTTGATAGAGGCTGGAGTCTCTGGATGAAAAAAAAAATGTTTTGAAAAATACAATCTAGGTATGTGCCAATATTCATAGAATCATCAAGGTAGGAAAAAGTTGAAACAATATTGCCAAACAATTTTGTCGAAGAGCGCAAAATGGTTCGAGTTGATCCGAACAGACAAGCCCAAATAAAAGTCAAACAAAAACAGTGGAAACAGTGGGACTGTAAAAGCGAAGTTTAATCATGAAACCACAAACTTCCAGTCTCGCAGCGGTTATGAAAATTCGCACGACACCACACCAATACAACCGCGCTTAAAAATTTGCACGTGTCTAGTTCAGTAGGCCATGCTATGCTGGAGCAGCCCAACCACTCCAACCACCACGCCAACTCCGCCAAAACAGCTGGCCGCGGCCGCTATGCGCACACGCGGCGCCTGCTTCGCTGGTTGTGGTAGTGATACAGTTCCAGACATTCCGAGCGAAGGTAGAACAGCAGGTATGTACAGGCGGGCTGTCACAACAAACTCTTGACAGTTTTAACTGCAACAACTGACCAAGGTTGGGGAGCACTAGAAGGGCGGGAAGAGACGGGGGGGAGGGGGGCTGGAGTATAAATATCTGGTAACCCCCACAGCTCTGTGAAGGTTAGAAACGTCAACCGCGATACGGCTACACGGCCGATGATGATGCAAAGGTGAAAAAGGAGACGGATCCTTCCAGAGGGTTCCTTCCGAAGTAGGAAGCAAGGACTACTAGATGGCATGACTTAATAGCTAAGGATTTCGGGAACTTTTTCTATGCACTCACCTCCTGGCAGTAGGCAACCACGCCACACAGGTTCAGTATCTGCTCCAAGGTTAACGCTTTCATCCTGGTACGTAATCTTATCGAAAGGGGCTGTCCCCAAGCGAAGTTCCGACAGCGATTCTTATCAGCCCAATCGGTCAATTAGAAAGCAATCTGCCTAATTCCACCCGCGACAGGTTGAGCGACACCTTTGCGTAATATCTTCTTCGGCACACCGACCCGGTTCGTAACGCTGACGAAGACTAATGACCAGAGTGGTGTCTCAACGGGTGACACATAGACCAAAATACGGAGTGAAACAAACAAAAATGTACCAACTCTCAAACCAAACAGAGTTTTGGCGTTGCGGCGTTCAGCGAAGAAAGGTGACTTTCGGACACTATCGCGCACTCGAAGTAGGCTAGAGAAGAGCCACTAGCTGGGTAGAACGTAGTAGGCTTGGTCGTGGTCGGCTCGGGGTATCGCGGTATACTAAACGACGACTACTAGATCCAGACTCGAACCGACGAACTGAACTGTCAAACTCGCATCAGCTAAACTTCTTCTTGGCAAACTGCACTGTTTTGGTGTGTGTGTTTGTGCGGTGAGTCGCGATACGAGCGGCTGTGTTTGGAGAAGGAAGTTATAACGGGAAGAAGGGTTGGTTTTGCGAAAGGGGTGGTTATGGGGGGGGGCGAACGGTCGGTACAGAGCTGTTGTGCATTCACAGATGTCATGAGTGTGGAATGGAACAAGAGCAACGTCACATAATATCAGTCGATGGATGTTGTGCACCGTCAGGGAAGGTAATTTTGAACTTAGAATTTATAAAAAAAATCGATGTTTATTATCGCTAATGTTTTTTTTTTCGCTAAATATTTCTGTTTTCATCAAATCTTATATTTTTTTTAAACTAATGATTGCAAAACAACTGAACTAGTGTAAAATACATTTTGAAACACTTTTTCCATACGAATAATATGGCTTGATATTTCAATATTTAATTTTTTTTGCAACATGTCATTTTAAGGCAAATTTAAAGTTCTTTTCTCGGATTAGTTTTTAAAAAGACGTAAGACTCAATGGTAAACAAGTATTCGACCTGGTCAGTATTCGACCTACTTACGAAAACCCAATTTCAAAAATGCTTAAGATTGTTCATCTACACGTCTTTCAACTGCCTTGAACTAAAAATAAATTAAATTTTGTTAAATACAAGTTGAAGAAAAACAATTATAAGTGTCGGAGGTCACGGTGGCTCTTACGGCTATTTGAATCTACATTAACCTAGAACGGTAATTTTTTCATTGAGAACATTTTTTTTCCTTTTTTAAATTTTGTGTTTTTTCAACGTTTTCAGGGTTATTTTTTTAAGTGTAACAAACCTACCAAGTTGTACAACCGAAAATTATAAAAAAAAGTTTGATACAGTAGTTTGGGCTGCTTTTTAACTGGAAAACTGGGCGGTAACAAAGTTCAAAAGCAGACAAACGTCAAAAAACCAAAACAAACCGAAATGACCGAGGGGTAAATGGATGAAAAATCATGTTCAATAAATTTAAAAAAAAATTCAAGCGTCTATTAAATTTCAAGCCACAATTAAAGAAATATGAAAAGTAAGAATTGTAAATAAATTTGAGTAAGTTTTATTTTCATATAAAAAAAATCAAATTATTCGCTCTACAGCATTGCCTTGGCGTTCTCGATTGCGAGATTCCTACTCGAAACTAGGTGTCCGAAAGGCTTGATTGTTGAGGCAATTGCAAACCTCTTTTTACACCTAAGCTTCCATCCACCCCGGGATTCGAACTGACGACCTTTAGATTGTTAGTCCAACTGTCTACCAGCGACTCCACAGAGGCAGGACCCAGGGAGACGACTCCTAAACCTGGATTGAGGTAACGACCTAACCCTCTAGGTTAGACCGGGGCCAACATTTACTTCCCCGTCCGACGGAAGGCGTGGTCAGACAAATCTCGTCTCGAAAAATGTCACCGGAACCGTCTGGGATCAAACCCAAGCAGACTGGGTGAGAGGCAACCATTTATTTTCATATATCATCCGGAAAATATTATGCACCGGTGGGTGATCCCCTCGTTATTTTTCGTTTAGCCCAGTTAGCGAGCAGCATTCGGTGACTGGGCTACGTTCTCAGCCCATTTACCGAACAAGTACTGTATATAAACATAAAAAGTTAGCTTGTAAACATCACGCGATTTTACGAAAAAAAAGTTTTGAAAAAGTTGGCCGTCGTTGATCATGGCCGTCCGCGACAGATCACCTTTTCAGGCTGCAAATTATTGAAAACACCTCTTTTTTTGCATGTTAAAAATGAAAGGGGTCGTACCGCCCCTCCGTCACGAGATATCAAAAACGGACCTCGGATTCGTGATCAAGGACAAATGTTACCCCTTAGGACAAAGTTTCATAAAGGAGTCGGGGCAACTGCTGTGTTAGTTGGCGGAGAATTACCCAAATATCTTAAAACAAAGTTTATAAATAATCCTTAAATTTTGATTTTTGTTTAATAAGTTCTGTTCACAGTTAGGCCGTTGCAAATATTTTTTGAAGTTTATGTTTATGTATATACTGTGACCAAAGTTTGTCTGTACGTTCCTTACGTAGGGCACAGGGAAAAAAATCACAATTTTCTAATTTTACTTTTTAATACTTAAAGTTTGATTCTCGAAATATACATTTTTGTGCGATCTTTGCAAAAGTATTGTCAAATCAAATTGAAAAGTAGCAATTTTCAGACGCAGAATAAAATGTAGAAAACCTTTTCAAGTTAGACCGTCATTTTTAAAGTTTTATGTTTGGGGAATTTTTGTCCCTTAAAGTTTAAATGTTGAGAATTAATCCTCAGGCTTGGGCGTCCGTGTTAGTTGGACATGCGTTGGGCGTTCCAGTGTTTTAAAAAATGCCTTACCCAATAAACGATTGCAATTCAAAAACTGTTTATTAAAAAGGCAACATAAATCATAATATTTTTTTTTGTTATGAATGAAAAAAATTGGTCTGGTTTTTTCTGGAATATTTTCAAGTCCAAGTTTTTCGATGAAAATTTTAATTTTACTCAATATTTTTTAAGAAATTTTAAATGGGGAACGGGTTAAAAAAACAATTTACATAAAATTAGGTTAAAATGTTAACCGACCATACTTTAACCCTTAAAGGCACATACATTCAATGTAAGTTGATACTTCGAATAAAGCAAAATATCGATTTTAGTGCAAAACCGGAAACCCCAAAACCTCTAGCCATAAGTGCTTTTCTCATATTTGGCACTATTTTCGGTAATCGACCACCAAATGTTCAAATCGATCCACGAAACTGTTTGCTAAACGTACCACTCTAATTGTCATCACTAGGCTTAGTGATTTTTCACGCTCGAAAATTGCAATTTTCACGGGGACCTCAATTTCAAAACATCAAATTTCACGCAAATTTCGCGGAACGTAAAAAATGTTAGAATAACTCTGAAAATCCTTTGTTAAAATCACAGAATCTACTTTTTATGCTTATATCTTCAATAAACTAAAAAAAGCACTAAATTTGAAAAATCTCCTAATTTTCATAAAAGTTTCCACCTGGTTTATAGATGGGCTCTATATTTTGAAGCAAAATGTAGGGCACGCGTATACTCATTTACTGAACTGCTTTTTTAATATGCGAGTAATATAGCTAAAAAGTTTTCGCTTAGTTATTTCTGTTATATCATTTTATATTGTATTGAATTTCATATCAAAGCAAGATTTAACAATCTTGTCAAGCCAAATGAGTTAAAATAAATTGAGTGTCCTGCGACATTTAGCCCATTATACATATTTTTAAGGTTTTTAGCTAACTTTTCAAAAATTCAACTTGAAATCAATTTGCAAAAATGATATATTTTTTTTAAATCGAAATTTTTATTCTAAATGAGAAAAAAAAACAAAAAAAATAGTACTTTTTAACTTTCACGGGAATAATCCACCCACGTAATCAAATATCGTTAAACTTAAACAGGACTCAGAAAAAAATCATATGTTTCAATATGTGATTTTCAAAGATAGAAAAAAAACTCTTAATTGAGCAACTCTCTACGAAATCGGCCGATTTCGACCATTTTTATTTTTTGTATTTTTTGATTTGACTCAAACTTTGTGGAGGCCTTCCCTATGACCAAATAAGCTATTTTGCGTCATTGGTTCACCCATACAAGTCACCATACAATTTTGGCTGCTGTCCATACAAAAATGGTATGTAAATATTCGAACAGCTGTTACTTTTGATTGAATTTTCTGATCAATTTGGTGTCTTCGGCAAAGTTGTAGGTATTGTTGAGGACTTTTGGGAAAAAAACAGGTACACGGAAAAAAAAATTGTAGATTTTTTTATCAACATTTTTTTTACTGAAACTCAATTTCCCAAAATTGATTTTCGAGATTTTTTGAAATGTTTTAGGGGACAAAAATCCGCAACTTTTGAGCCATAGAGGAACATGGTCAAAAAATCTGCCGCCGCGTTATGAATTTTAGAAAAAAATAGTGATTTTTGGAAAAAAATTAAAGTTTCATGCAATAACAAGTTTGACACTATTTTTTAATGCAAAATTGAATTTGCAATCGAAAAGTACTTCACAGATTTTTTGATAAAGGGCTCCGTTTTTAAGATATAGCCACCGAAAGTTTGATTTTAGCGAAATATTTGCAGTTTTTCAATTTTTAAAAAAAGTGACCATGAGTGACCATTTCAAAAAAAAAAAATTTGAAAAATTAAAAAAAATGCTATAAAATTGTCTAAGAGACATTGAAGATTGGATTTCGGGTTGCTGAGATAGAGCCGCTTTAAGAAAAAGAAACACGAAAATTGAAGTTTTCTAAATCTCACCAAAACAATCCACCTTTTTCTAATGACGATGTCTCAGCAATTAATGGTCCGATTTTCAATGTTAATGTATGAAACATTCGTGAAATTTTCCGATCTTTTCGAAAAAATTTTTTTGAAAATTTTCAAATCAAGACTAACATTTTAAAAGGGCCAAATATTGAATATTACGCCCATTTAAAATGCTAGTCTTGATTTAAAAATTTTCAAAATAAATTTGAAATTGAGTTTCAGTAAAAAAATGTTGATAAAAAAATCTGCAAATTTTTTTCCGTGTACCTATTTTTCCCAAAAGTCCTCAACAATACCTACAACTTTGCCGAAGACACCAAATTCATCAGAAAATTCACTCAAAAGTAACAGCTGTTTGAATATTTACATACCATTTTTGTATGGACAGCAGCCAAAATTGTATGGAGACTTGTATGGGTGAACCAATGACACAAAATAGCATATTTGGTCATAGGGAAGGCCCCCACAAAGTTTGAGCCAAATCTAAAAATACAAATAAAATCCATTTCCGGTTTTGGTAGAGAATTGCTCCATTTTATTTTGAATAAAACAAATTTGATTCTTTTGATCTTTTTGAAATTATACCTTTCAAATAAAAAAGCAGTGAAATTTTCATCACAGTGAATGAAAATATAACTAAATTTAGTTAGTTTCTTAAAAAAACTCAAAATATAATTTTTTTTTTCAAATGATTCATGTCAACTTAATATACATGTATATTCAAGCTTTTTATCTGAAAGCTTATAAAACTTAATTTAATAGTATTCATGGATTAATTGTTTATTTAGTTGTTACTTAAAAAAATATTTGAGAAATTGTCAAAAATCACTAATCCTATATTAGTAATTAAACCAAGGTATTCACTCGCTTAATTCTACAGTAGTTTATAAAATTATTTTTATTCCTTTTTGAGTTTGATGAATTATTTTGAGAAAAATCGTTACATTTTCACTCAAACATAAAATTTCACGAGATTTCGCGGAAAAAGCCAAAATTCGCGGATTTCACGCTGTCCGTGAAATCGTGAAATTTCACTAACCCTAGTCATCACCTTCAACCTGTCAACAGTTTCCGTAGTGTAGCGGTTATCACGTCTGCTTCACACGCAGAAGGTCCCCGGTTCGAACCCGGGCGGAAACATTTCTTTTGTGACCAAGTAGGTAAAAAGGAGCGTTCTTTTATTACGTAACGCAGTTAGGGGGGGGGGGGGGTCGAAGGACGTGTTACGCTCCGTAATTTTTTTTTATTTGTATGAAATTTTGTTTACGAGGGGGAAGGGGTCCAAAACATTTTTTTTTGCGATACAATATAAAATAACGCTCCCTAAAGAATTTGGGAATAAGTTTATATTTTCATAGTCATCAATTCAATAACAAGACTTTTTTTTTCTTTTAAATTGTAATGTTTATTTTACTTTACACTTTCGAACGGAACTCCGCAACTCCACAACCACACTTTTAGGCTTCTGCAGAGTGCGACATCGTGGTACTTAACTATTTCGTTAGCAAATATCATCTCACGCGTGCCCAGAATCGACGCGACGCTCTAACTACTTCTATGAGAACATATTTCAACTACACAACAATGCATCCCTCGTTTTGCTTTGTTTTTTTTTACTAAATCAAGGAAAAGTTAGCGGAACAACAGACAACAAATTCGATCACTCTCATCTTTTAAGCAGCACACTCGCGCACGTTCCAGAATCTGTATAGCTTTTTTGGATGTTATTTCTTTTAATTTTCGCTCAAAGCACTTTGAAATCAGCATAAAGTAAGAAAAAATAAATACATTTCCGAGTTGGTCGTAACCACGATAAAACATCTTTTCTAAGCTAAGTTTTCAACGTTGCTCACAATAATCTTCTTAGTAAATATATAATGTTATATCATTAGGAATTTGTAAATAGAAACAGCAGTCTCTATGCCTATCGCGCCTAAAATTATGCGTCTGCTTCTCGAACGAATTTCGACAATTATCGCAAATCCACCACTTCGATGCTGACCTTGTCCTCAAGCGTGATGTGCAGTGCCTCCTGTTGGATAGTTTTATAGGAAATTTAGAAAGCGAGAAATAATTTAACAGTGTTTTTCTTCGAGTTACCATGAATAAGGGCGGATCCTTCGGGTGGGGATGAAAACCCGACTGTCGACACTGGGAGATGTAGTCCAGCCCGTAGCTGGGCGTTAGGCAGAAGAAACCGGTCCTGATTTGAAAAGAGCAAAGACAGTTTGTTGCTTGATTCTATATTTTATCACTGCATTAATGTGAAACATCAATTTTATAAAATTTAGAATAACATAGATAGATCAGCTGATGTTAAACAAATAATCAAAAATGATTAGTAGGAGCCAATCTTCCGTTCACTGTTTCACACCCTGAAGATCCCTACTTTATTCGTCAATACCGACGCCTCCCCAAGAAGCTTGCAGTTCAGCAAAGGTTGGAATGTTAGTGTAAAACTTGAATTTGCGAACTCGTCAGACATCAGGTTAATCGCTTCATTCACAGTTAAAAAAATGAGTAAATTTTTAAAGTGTTAAATTTGAAGGTGTAGTATTCCTATTTTGTGATGTAATATTATCTACATTTAGACTGAAAAAGTACACAAGATCCTCTGTAATTACACTCAGCCCTAAGAGAAATGTAGTTACAAAAGCCGACTCAGTCCTTTCCAGGCCTCAAAAAAAAAAAAATAGTGGTGAATTTACACATTTTAAAAAGTAAAATAACACATTTTTTCGAGCATGAAAGATGTACCTACCGCAAGAGTAAGGTATCAAGCAAGGTGTAGGTGATTCTTCCTGCTATCAAAAAAATAGTTTGCCCGAAAACTGGATTTTATATCGTACGTTTCCGGGATAGCATAGCATAGCATAGCATGCTATGCTATCTCGGAAACGTACGATATAAAATCCAGTTTTCGGGCAAACTATTTTTTTGATAGCAGGAAGAATCGCCTACACCTTGCTTGATACCTTGCTCTTGCGATATGTACATCTTTCATGTTCGAAAAAATGTGTCGTACGTTTCCGAGATATGATGTTTTTGCAAATAAAAACTGAGTTTTTCGACGCGCCACGAGCATAAACAGGAAAATGAGAAATCAGCAAAAAATCATCTTTTTTCACTAAAACTGCGATAACTTAAAAATTTCAGCGATGACCTATATACTTGTTAGGGTACCAAAAGTTGCGTATTTTAATTACGAAAATTTAAATTTTTCGAACCCCCTTAGGCTTCATCCATAAAGTACGTCACGCTAAAATCAGCCAAAATTTACCCCCCCTCCCCCCTTTTGTCACGCTTTTCCTATACTTATAACATGCAATGTCACACTTCCTCAGACCCCCCCCCCTACCCTCCTAGAGCGTGACATACTTTATGGATGACGCCTTAGCACGATGTAGGTCACCCTAATCGCCAAACAAAAAAAATACGGGTCGAATTAATTTGGCCGAGGAACCCAGAAAATTTTTGAGCCCAATCGGAGAACTTTTTTTTCGGTTTAGGCTCTTTTTAAATGGAATTGCTGCACAGCAAAAAATCCGATTGTAAAATCGCATGCAAAAACATGCACATCACCTTCGTCAAAATAAACACTTAATATTACACACTGCATGTACATTTTTGCAAAAAAAAAAGTTGCAACCGACGAGATTCAAACCCAGCACCAACAGTGAGGACTGGCGCCTTAGCCCACTCGGCCATCAGACCGATGAAACGCTGTAAGGATAAACGCATATATGAGCTTGACATTTCGGTCAAGTAGGTTTCCCATACTGATGGGCTACATATTTTAGGGTGTAAAATTACATAAAATTGCATAAAATAATGCAATATTTATTTTACACCCAGGCCTTTAACACCCAGCTGAATTACTACTTTTTTAGATGTGTGTATATGGAGCCAGTTTCACTCGATAATGACATTTGAGAAGGGCGTAAGTTTTTTTTTTAATATTTTTGTAATTTGTAATTTAAATATTGCATCGTATGAAAAAGTGGACAAAGACAAATTTGTAGGAAATTTGACGGGCTTTTCGAAAAAATACACTGAAAGTAAAAAACACGCCACTTTTATGAGATTTTTTGATTTTAATGTTTAACAGTCAAATTTATAGGTGAGCTCACTTTTTTTTTCGTTCAAAATTTTTGTGAAAAAAGCCTAAAATGGTACAAAAAGACTCACGAAAAATGCAGGATAAAGCAACTCACCTAAAATAAAAACCGAATACGGGAATCGATTCTCCAGACAATTTAAGATAAAAGTCTTCATATTGACCACTCATACATGGCTCCTTAGGACTTTTCAGACATACAAGTAGTAACACAGAAAAAACTCAATCCACCGTAAGGTGGTTGATGTAGAGAGCCTATATGGAGAGGCGAAATGTCACTCTCAGGGTTCCAATCGAACTGTCAAATCGGGGTTTCAATAGAGCAACAAGATCATGCAAGAACAAGGTCGGAATCAATTTTAAATAATTTTGGCAAAAAACACGAAACTTATAACAATCACAAGTATTGTAAAACTGTTGTTGATTATAAACTGGTAGTTTTTGTTATGTTTGTGCTTGTTCGGTACAAGAAAAGTGCCAGCACCAAAGAAAAACTACAAGTTTTTCAACCTTAAATTTGAATGACTTTGGGTGTTTGAAATTTCTCCCAGAACATTTCATTTCCCTATGTAGGTCCCTAGGTTGATGCCTTGCTCACATTAACTGTAAATAGTTTTCCTGGCTAAAATTTAGCCAAAAAAAAATTTGCAACGTACAAATGTTCACTAAACATAACTTCGTATATGATTGGATCATCATCATCGGACAACTATTTCATCAAAATATCTGAGATCCGGCCCCAAAAAAGTGTACAATTAACACTTAAGTGGTCATAACTTTTGATAGGGTTGTCATAAAAATGTAGCATAACTCTTGAAGTACTCAATTAAACATACTGATTTTGAAAAGTTACTTATGGTAGCCCAAAAGAATAGAATGAGACCACAACGGTCAACATACGCCTAACCAGTACGGAAATCATTGAGTTACAATTTGATGTCTACATACCTACACTCACCCACACACAGATATTGACTCAAGAGAGAGAAATTTTTCACGAGAGGAGCAAAGTAAATACGTTTTAGCATGACATAAATATAAAATAAAAAATAAAAAAAAATATTAGATTAATATAATTAAGGCCGATGCAAATATTTTTCAAATTTTTTGTCCCTCGGCTCAAAAACTAAAATTTTAGCGAAAAAAAAACTTAAACATCGAAAATTTTCAAAAATTAAAATAATTTTTAAATTAACTCAATCATGCAAAAAGTGATTTTTTAGGTCAACTTTGAAGGGGGGAGACAAAAACTTTAAATAAAATTTGTACCAACATAATTAGATAAAAATTACAAAAAAAATGTTTTAATTCTTTTAGCCAGCAGTTGAACAAAATCCCCATAATTTAAACTGTTTTGAACAACTTATAACAACACAAATAAGTGTGAAAATTAATTTGTCTGGAATTTTTTTGAAAAGGTCCAATAAACCAAATTTCCAGTTTTTTGCTTTTTGGGTGTTTTTAAATCCGCCTTAGGTCAGGGGTATTAAAAAACACCCAAAAAGCAAAAACTGAAAATTTGGTTTATTGGACCTTTTCAAAAAAAAACTCCAGGTGTGTTTCTTACCGTTTTGAAATTTGCAGTCATCTAACTTCGTAATTCATTCGACTTTTATATGTATGTATTAGGGTGGTCCAAATTCGGGCCACATTTGGGCTACCCCCTGAAATCAATGATTCCCAATCAGTGGGCTAAATTCCAAATTTAAGCTCGTTCTGACCGCGGGCCCTTGAAGTTTGTATGGAAAAAATCGTCAAAATTCAATTCAATTCTACAAAACTTAATCACTACCAGCGCTTAATTATTTCTCATGCCCAACCAATTTATGCATTCTTTTCGGAACTCGATCGAGAATTGAATTGAATTTTGCCTATCGAGTAATTCGGCCATTTGAATTTCGGTCTTTAGGAATTCGGCTTTTTGAGATTCGGCCTTTGTTAGGAGACCGCAATGACAATCCAATTCTAACCGTTGCTCAGATGTAGAAACTTCATCCAATTTGGAACAACAACCAAGACACCATATTTTTTACCGCCTAAAACTGGCCATTTTTTGCGCAGCCAGCTGTAAGGGGCAACATAACAGACACACTGACAGGCGATTTGGTCCTGAAGCACATGTGAACGCTAGGTGAACAATTCGAACATTTTTGAGTCCGTATTTTGTACACAAACCTGTGTAATTTTATTTTGCACGAATTTTAATGCTACAAATACCGGTGCATAAATTTTAGCGGGTATAGGGACACTTCGCATAGACGGCCTTGCTCCCATCATGTCACTAAGGGTATGAAGCGACGAGAAATTAGTAGCACGCCCAACAGCAGAATCATTAGAAAAGCAGGCAAACCTCAACTCACAGTGAACACACGGTTGGCGATCTGCTTCTCAGACACGTTGCGTTTAGGCACTTCCTCTTCCATTGCGGACGAAACAGTTTCCTTCATTTTCACAGGGTACATTCACAGATCGTTAAAATTACTTTAAACAAAATTTTAGTTTTGCCTCAAACATAAAAATCCATGAAAATGACACGAGCAGAAAAAATGTTTCGAACCCGCCGTGCAGCCTACTTCGATTCATATTTCGTTATTCATCCGAATTTTTTCGTTGGAAAAAAACGAATCATTTGTGATATTATTTTTAATTCTAGGAGAAAACAAAACAATGTTATAACTTCCAATACTCACTCCTGGTACTTTGGCGAGCACACAATCGCAATCGCTTCCTCCAGCATCATCTGGTACGAGCAGTGCGTGTGCAAATCCACCGACGAGAGGAACGCCGTCTGGCTGGGATGGGTGTGAATCCACCCGAGTGTAATCAGGTTCTGCTGGTCCTGATAGTTGAAGATGTCCTCCTCGCACATTGTCGTGCAGCTGTCCGCCGTTCCCTTCTGCTTCGGCACAATCACGTGCGTAATAACGAGCTTGTTTTGGGCAAGTTTTCCGGCGAGAATGCCGCAGGTTTCGACGTTGGCCGCCGTGTTGCGCGCCGCCAGCTGGAGGAACTTGGCCATCGTGTTTGTTGGCACCGTCACAGAGCGGAGCGTTCCGGCGGCCAGCACCGACGTGGGCGACGGTTTAAGGGTGCGATCGAAGGCCGGTTTGGCATCCGGCAAGAGCAGACCAGCGGCGGACCGACTCGGGTCCGACGGGAAGTCGTTCGGGTAGAGTACCCGGTCGAGCATTCCGGAGTCGACGAGCATCGAAGATGGTGGGGCAGACGGTTCTGGAATCTTCGCCGGCGCCGGTGCCACAATCGTCCCTGCCTTAGCCCGCTCTCGTTCCTCGCGCAACCGCTTCTCCTCCCGCTCCCGTTCCGCCTTCCGCTTGGCCTCCAAAAACTGCTGATACTCACGCCGGAACTTTTCCAGCAGTCTTTCCTTCAACTTTTCCGCCACCGGAAACACTTCCTTCAGCTTCTTCACGTTCTGCTGCTTCAGGTCCGCCGGAACGGCCTTGAACTCCGGGTGGCCCTTAATCTTCTCCACAAACAGTGTGATGAACTTCATGTACAAAATGTATGCCGATTCGACGTTCCCTTCCGCGAGGTAAACCGCCGCCATCCGGACCATTTCCAGCCCGGAACGGTAGTACCGCTTGATCGGAATGTTTCCGTCCACCTCGACACTGTTCGAGAGGGCGGCCAACTGGCGAATCCGCTCCTGTGGTTCCACCGTACCCATCTGAGCCGATTCCGCCGCCGACGAGAGGTCCACCCGGAAGGACATTCCCCGAGGTTCTGAAAAAAACAAACTTCACTCGTTAACCAAACCAATTCACAACGAAACGCTAAAAACGGAATTTTCAATCACCTGCAATTGATTTTCACCGATTTCACTTCCGAACGATTTTGTGTTCAATATTTATAACACTGCTGCAAGTTTTTTTTTTTCCTATTTTTTCTCTCTTCCTCGGCTAAGCAGAGCAGAAACTGCAACCAACTCTGTTGCTCCAAGTTTTTTTTCCTCCTCGTCCTCCCAACTTGGGGTGGTGATTCATAAAAGTTGACGAATGGAAAACACGAAAACTGTCAGCGCAGCGGACCAGCGAAGAAGAGCGAGAGCAAAACAAAATCGAAACATAAATAAAAATGAAAAAAACATCGCACACGTTAAAATTAAGGGGAAAGTTTTGGTTGATTCACGCTTACCAAATAAAACCAAAAAAATGGTAATTATCATGATATTTGAAGTTCAACTCGGATAACACTTTTTTTGGTAAAGTGGGTCGAACTGGCAAAATCATGATTTTCATGATTTGCCGAGTTCGAGCATGCGGAAATATTTCGCAGGTTTAGAGGTTGCCTATCTTTGGGCGCTTTTTGGTTTTTCTTTCGAGATTGAAATAATAACAGTTAATGTTTAAAAGAAATCTAGAGTAAATTTTCAAAAGGTCCTATGTGCAAAATCCTCATTCTGAGAAATTTCATGTCGAAGTTTTGTGGAACATTTTTAAATCCTATTTAAACACGGTTGAGTATTTATCAATTCTAAAAACGCCCAAATGAACCTAAAATGATGCTTTTTATGTGTGATTAACGGAAATAATCAAAAGTCTAGTTTAAACTGATTTTTGAAGCAATTTGTTTCATACGACCTGTTAGTGCACATAGGACACGTTTCATAGGACAAATTTTGCACATAAGACATAACACATTGGACCAAACTCGTGTAGCATTGCACATAGGACTTTTTCAGATTAACTTTAAATCCTGATTTAAAAATAACAACTTTTTTATAATAACTATGATCACCCAATCCTGGCGCAACGTGTAGGTAACAGCATTGATAGCATGAAATGTTTCAATGCTTCCAGCGCGAAAGAGAGAAACCGTTAGGAGAACGAAACAACCAATCAGCGCTCTCGTCCACAACTGTCAGATAGGTTCCTGGCAAATCATCCTATCCGGCAATGTAAATTCTAGAGTACTTTTTCAAAAGGTCCTATGTGCAAAAACCTCAATCTGAGAAATTTGATGACAAAGTTTTGGTGTACATTTTTAAATCTCATTTAAACACGCTTGGGTATTTTTCGATTCTGAAAACGCCCAAATGGGTCTAGAGTTATGCTTTTCAAGTGTGCAACTCGGGATCATATAAAAGTTAATATTACACTTAGTTCTGAAGCAATTTGGTTTATACAACCTATGAGTGCACATAGGACACGTTCATAGGACAAATATTGCACATAAGACTTAACGTATTGGACTATATTCATGTGGCATTGCACATAAAACTTTATGAAATAAAATTTAAATCTCGATTTAAAAAAGCAATACTTTTTTGATAACAGTGTATGTCCAACCCTCTCGCAACGTGTAGGCAGCAGCTGACGAAGAGCATGAAATATTTCAATGCTTCCAGCGCGTGAGAGGAGAGAGAAACCATTAAAACCAATCAGACTTCTGTCAGATGGGTGGCGGGTAGGATAATTTATGATGTTAAATTAACCAATGCGCCAATGTAAACAATGATTATTGTTTACCTTGGCGCATTGGATATTTTGACATGGAAAATTGTCCTATCCGCCTTTCATGCTGTGAGCGCACATACTACTGTTGTGTTTTATTTTTTAAAGCAATAGCAATCAATGTACGGTCGAATACAGGTGCGTTTTTTTTATGGATAAATAATAAGGTAGCGATTGTACATCGAATAAAATAATTTCAGAAACTACAAAGCTTAAGCTTCATTGCGTCGGAAATTAGATAGAACCACCGTTCGATCTTGCGCTGCACTTGGCGGGAAAGGGCACGGCCAAGGGCTGTCAGATCCGGTACCTGGACGTCCTGGATGCTCTCTACATCGACGGGGTCCTCTCTGGTCGACCCTCCGCCAACTTGCGCAAACGATAATTCGTGTACAACGTCAGGAAGGTGATTGTGAGCAGAATTCAAACAAAACAATGTAATTGAGCCAATATAAGTTTGTAAATAATCCTAATGTTAACTCCCCTAACGTGAGCAGGATACACTCATTGTTTAAAAATACTTTGACCCAATTACATTGCTAGTTTTTTCGTCAGCACAGGGCTCATTCACGACTTTTGAGGAGGATGACGATTAAATGCCACTTGAATTAATAAATGGGCGTGGTTATGTCCCCACTGATGGACGGATATAAAGACTTTTTTTTATAGAGAAGAAAAACAAAACCTGTTTCCAAGTTGAAACAAAAAAGATAACCCAATCACGACAAAATGCAGCGTTTTTTAGTCTAGTCTAGTCCAAGTTAGTTGTACTCGCTTTTGTCCATTTGCATTTCACCCTCTCCTAGGGTCAGAACGCAGCTCCAAAGAAAAGGCCTAACAAATAGCAGACTAAAGAGAGGGGGAGATTTCTAGGGGCTTTTTTTACTTTTTCTGGATTGCTTTCGGTTCCGCTGTTGCCCATTTCATTTTTTTCTTGACCGGTTTCTTTCTAAAGCGGTATACGCACCTCGGAAGGAGCCGGTCAAGAAAAAAATCAAATGGGCAACAGCGGCAGCGCAAGCAAGTCAGAGAGGGTGAAGAAAAGCCCCAAGAAATCGCTCCCTCTCCTTTGTTCTGCTGTTCGTAAAGCTGTTTCTTGACCCCTTTCCTTCCGATCTCCATACTAGCCTTAAGTGCGCACTCTATTTATATAGAAACAAAATTGAGCGTTTAAAACAGTTTTTTTTATTTTTACAGTTTATACAACACATTTACATCGTTTTCTTTGTCTTCATACTCCTACAACCTACATCTAAGTACCATCTTCTTCCTCTTCTTCCTCACTTTCTGACAAATCGGCATCAAAATCATCTCTTATATTGCACGCCGCCCTGCGACCTCGTTTTCCTGGGACTAACTTTTTGAGAAAACTTGTATAAAAATCTTTTTGTTTGATAAAAGGCATGAGTTTTTGTAGATCCTTCAATTTGACATCAGGTATTGGTACCGGTTCAAAGAATGCTGGGGATAAAACAATGTGATTTATACCTCGCATTACTTCCTCGGTCGGTAGTAGCTTGAAGCATCGATAAAATTCATCACTAACGTGATATTTATAATTAACTAAACCCGGGCAGTTTGTATTGTACCGCAAGACCATAATGTCACCGAATTTTAAGGGATCTCCTAACATGTTTTTCTTAGGAATTTTGTACCTTTGTTTCAAAGATTTTAATGCTAGTATTTCACATTGGTCTAATTCATGTACTCTAATTGGTGTCGTTCGATAAATAGCCGAAATAAATGTCGCCCAGTCGTGTGGGGTTTCGATGTTTGTGCTGTTTCGCTTTTTAGCTCTCTCTATTGCCCCATGAATTGCGTCGCATTCCATATGGGAATGTCCCGTTTGCATGAACTTGTGTTCAATTACTAAGTTCCTGTTCATTGCTTTACAGCGTTCAATGAAAAGCATAAACATAAAAACTATGTTTTTGTTTCTATTTTGTCCGCCGCTGCGGTCGCTGTAATAAATAACTTTTTGAACTGTGGCAGGCAACGATTCCAAATGTTGCAAAACACAGCTACCTATCTCCTGGGACCCTCGTTTGGCTTGTGTTTCATTCCACAAGTAACAATCTGATGAATTGTTTCCTTCAAGTGTTTGGTATACCGTTAGATTATAAGTATATAGTTGCCTAGCGTAGAATGCTTTTCCGCACGTTAGGCTGGGTGTCGGAAGCTGCTTTTCCAAGTCAAATGCTGCACAACATATGTCTACCGCGCTTTTTGCTAGTTGCATGTCCTTGCTCTTCTCTTGATAAATCAAGTCACCTTTTTTTCGATGTTCAGCGTGTTGCGCCAATATTTGTTCTTTTTGTTCTCCTTCGCTAAGCTTAGCCTGCAGAAAAAGTTTATCGCATTCTCCACATGTGTCCACTCTTGGTTTTCTGAAGCTAATTTTCATTGGTTTAAATATTAGTCTGTAAGTGTCGTAACACACAGGCTCATATTTGCCCTCGCACTCAGTTTTGTACAAACGATACATGATACTTAAATTCAAGTCACTATTATAATACATCTTTTCAGACTTTGCCACATTGTAGTGGCTTTCACTTGCTGGGAAGGATTGAATGTGCGTTCGAATAAACTCTACGTGCTTAGGGTCCACAATTTTGTTGCTCTTGTTGGTCAGCCGCCCGTCATCTGTTGGCATGCCATTGGAGAGTTGTTGAGCAATGGTCCTTATAGTCGCATCTCCGACATCGAATGTCGACTTAAACATTTTTTTACACACTTCTATACGCCCATTAACTCCCGGCAGGAAGTACTTCCGGGTGTTTTTGCGCCTCGAATTCAAAACCTGTAATAAGACATAAAAAAATGATTTTAATTTGATTTTGATTTGATTTTGATTTGATTTTGATTTGATTTTGATTTGATTTTGATTTGATTTTGATTTGATTTTGATTTGATTTTGATTTGATTTTGATTTGATTTTGATTTGATTTTGATTTGATTTTGATTTGATTTTGATTTGATTTTGATTTGATTTTGATTTGATTTTGATTTGATTTTGATTTGATTTTGATTTGATTTTGATTTGATTTTGATTTGATTTTGATTTGATTTTGATTTGATTTTGATTTGATTTTGATTTGATTTTGATTTGATTTTGATTTGATTTTGATTTGATTTTGATTTGATTTTGATTTGATTTTGATTTGATTTTGATTTGATTTTGATTTGATTTTGATTTGATTTTGATTTGATTTTGATTTGATTTTGATTTGATTTTGATTTGATTTTGATTTGATTTTGATTTGATTTTGATTTGATTTTGATTTGATTTTGATTTGATTTTGATTTGATTTTGATTTGATTTTGATTTGATTTTGATTTGATTTTGATTTGATTTTGATTTGATTTTGATTTGATTTTGATTTGATTTTGATTTGATTTTGATTTGATTTTGATTTGATTTTGATTTGATTTTGATTTGATTTTGATTTGATTTTGATTTGATTTTGATTTGATTTTGATTTGATTTTGATTTGATTTTGATTTTGATTTTGATTTTGATTTTGATTTTGATTTTGATTTTGATTTTGATTTTGATTTTGATTTTGATTTTGATTTTGATTTTGATTTTGATTTGATTTGATTTGATTTTGATTTTGATTTTGATTTTGATTTTGATTTTGATTTTGATTTTGATTTTGATTTTGATTTTGATTTTGATTTTGATTTTGATTTTGATTTTGATTTTGATTTTGATTTTGATTTTGATTTTATTTTATTTTTCGTTCCTCGGTCCTAACCTAGTCGTAGCACCTAAAAGGACCTAATAAAAATAAGTGAAAAAACCCTATGTCCACATATAAAAACTTTACGTAGTCCTACGCCATTCAGCTGGATTTAAAAAAAAAATAAATTAAAATTGAAAAAAATACCGATATTGTAGAGAATTGATCATCTGCTTCCAGGTCCAGGTTTATGTTTACTCCTCGGCGTCCAGCGAAATTATGATTTCTCTGGACTGACCAAGCCTAATTTTGTTGACCTAGAATGGGGACATATGCTCCGCTACCCACCAAACCCCCCGCCCCCACCCCCCGTGTGTGTGTGTATTTACTTACTCGAGTACGCTTTGATTTTGTCACTGCGACATGGCATGCCAAAAATTGATGCTGGCTGGTTCTCTTCATCTGTAGTAAGTTAACGAACATTTCCGTTCTCACTTCTTCTGTAAACTTTTCGCCACAAGATCTGGAACAACTGCAGGGAGCTTTCAGCTTCCTACCCGGGACCACAGTGCCGTTTCGGCGAACATATCCGGTGCCTCGTTCTCTTGCTGCTCGCACTCCTTTTCGGGTATACTTCTGCGAGCCGTTTTTGTGTTTGGCAGGTTCCTCATCATCCGGCATAAAGTTTTTGAAGGGCTCGAAGTATTCTCGAATCGTACAATCGTTGAGGAATGAAGTATCGTTCAATTTATCTGCTGGATCATCTTCGTCTTCGCTGTTTGGCTCCCATTCTTCGCCACTACCGCTGGAGTAATCTTCACCCGAGCCTGCGTCACTCTCGTCCATACTTTGATCACCTCCATCACATGGTGAATCGTTGACTTCAAGATACGGCAACGTCACCTGATGACTTCGACTAGCCGGTGTTTCCCGAGGCGAACTGGGGCTTGTCGACGTTTCCGTCGACTTCGGCTGCGGTTTAGCGCGATCCGGATCCGGATGTTGATGCACCGAGGATATCGGCTCACGACGATCCTGCGGCGTCTGTTGAAAACTTCGACCAGTCGGTGTTTTCCGAGGCGAAGGAGAGCTTGCCGACGTTTCCGTCAACTTTGGCTGCGGTTTAGCGCGATTCGGATCCGGACGTTGATGCACCGAGGATATCGGATTACGATGATCCTGCGGCGTTTGTTGAAAACTTCGACCAGTCGGTGTTTTCCGAGGCGAAGGAGGGCTTGCCGACGTTTCCGTCAACTTCGGCTGTGGTTTAGCGCGATCCGGATCCGGACGTTGATGCACCGAGGATATCGGATTACGATGATCCTGCGGCGTCTGTTGAAAACTTCGAACAGTCGGTGTTTCCCGAGACGAAGGGGGGGTTGTCGACGTTTCCGTCGACTCCGGCTGCGGTTTACCCTCAGTGGAACGCAAAACTGTAAAGAAAAAGCTCAGATTGTATCCAACAATAAGCTAAAAAGGTTAGATTTGCATACCGGCCGGTGCTGAAGCTGGACTCGATGCGGTATTTGAGTTGGTGCGGTCGGTTAAGACATGAGCGCAATCCGGACGTTGATGCACCGAGGATATCGGATCACGATGATCCTGCGGCGTCTGTTGAAAACTTCGACCAGTCGGTGTTTTCCGAGGCGAAGGAGAGCTGGCCGACGTTTCCGTCAACTTCGGCTGCGGTTCAGCGCGATCCGGATCCGGACGTTGATGCACCGAGGATATCGGCTCACGACGATCCTGCGGCGTCTGTTGAAAACTTCGACCAGTCGGTGTTTTCCGAGGCGAAGGAGAGCTTGCCGACGTTTCCGTCAACTTCGGCTGCGGTTTAGCGCGATCCGGATCCGGACGTTGATGCACCGAGGATATCAGATTACGATGATCCTGCGGCGTCTGTTGAAAACTTCGATCAGTCGGTGTTTCCCGAGACGAAGGGGGGGTTGTCGACATTTCCGTCGACTTCGGCTGCGGTTTACCCTCAGTGGAACGCAAAACTGTAAAGAAAAAGCTCAGGTTGTAACCAACAATACGCTAAAAAGGTTAGATTTGCATACCGGCCGGTGCCGGAACTGGACGATCCAACAATTCCTTTCCAGATCGTGTTTGGACCGAAAGATCGATTGCGCCGGGGAACGCTCCAGCTGGACCTTCCATCGGGATGCAAACTGTAAGGGATTGGACATCTGGTCTCGGGTCGTGGCCTGCCCATCCTGCAAATGACCACCGATCTGCGATAGAAGGTTTCAGCGAGCTGTCGTCCATTTCTGCGGAAATAACTCACGTTAGATACTATTTGACCATAAAAAAACAAATACAAACCATCAACGGAAACTGCTGGAAAATTCTCAATTTCTTCTCTTTGACTATCGACCGAGTCCCGCAGCAAATGAGGTATTCGTGGTTTAGGCGTAGATGTGATTGGCGCGTTGAAATCGCCGAACGTAATGTCAAGCACGGTCAAATTTCCGGAATCTTCTTTTTGTTTCTGATGTTTCGTCTCTGTAACAAAATGATTTATGTAACTTGCATCTTTCCGTTTAAACATATTACATACCGTTCCGTTCCTTCAAAGGACTTGATGTGGGTGTCGCTTCCTTCTCTGAGTTTTCCAAGTACGGCAGTACCGAAGTTGGCCGTTCGGATGGCATCCAATGGTCACCTGTCTTGGCATCGGTACCTTGCGGATGACACCTTGACCCGTTCAGCTCAACCAAAGGCTTTCGAGGAGTTCGAGCAGGTGGGCGAATTTTGTTCGAACTTTTCACAACTGTCAACGGAAGCCCAGAGTCGGAACCGCCGTTTGTATGCAAATGATCAACAGATGCCGAAGACCAGCGATTCGCTAACTTGACCTGCACACCTTGAGTTCCCGACACCAGGTTTTCGGCACCTACCTTGGACTCGGTTCCTTGTGGATGACGCCTTGGTCCGTTAAGCTCCACAAGGGTCTTTCGAGGAGTACGAGCTGTTGGGCGAATTTTGCTGGAGCTTTTTTTTACGGTCAATATGGGAAAGTCCAAATCTGAGCTTAAATTCGGAGGTTGCGGTTCAGTTGAAGCTATAAACAAAACGAAAACTTAATACACTCTTTATGAACTAAAACAAATCACAGCAACTTTACCAGAATAGAAAATTCCATTCCTGGACAACCGAGATCTCCCGCTGCTTGTAGAGGACCGGGAGACTTCCGCAAAAGATCTTCCGCCGGTAAATGACGGCCGAGAAGTACCGGAGCCGACACTAAGGTTCAAATCCAAAATGAACCCAGATTTCTTGTTGTTTTACCGCTTGACTTCACGGAGTCTTCTTCGCTCAAAAGCTTAGCAGCATCTGAGTGAATATTATTAAAAATAATCATTGACGTTACGTTTTGATTAAAAAAAATAACTAATCTTACCGAGAAGTAACTGCAATTTGGACATTGTTTAGAGGATTTCTTACAAACTGAAATAACACGTGTGCAAACCACAGAGCAATTCTCACTAATGTCAAAACAAAAATTATGCTTTTTTGTTCAATCCAATTTATGCTCGCGTTCAATCTGTCAAATTCGAGAGAGGGCGGTTAGGTCGTTTTGCGCTATTCCCTTCGGCTTTGGCAGCATTGAAACATTTCATGCTCTCTCCTGGCTTATGACTACACTCTTCGCGAGAATCGGATACATTGTACATACATTGAAGATTTTAAAATTTTTAATGATTCTGTTTCATACAAAATCGACGTATAATTTATTTTTTAAATATTCATTTTATTTTTAACATAGGTCATTTTGATGAGAGCGTATGTGTATGATGATTAAAATATATTTATAATTGCTCATAGGTCGATTTGCTACAGTTCTATGTACACGTTGGACTGGAATGCACATAGAACAATAAGTTGGTAATATGACCTATAACCATTTAGTTTGAAATTTACTAGGAATAGTTGTAGGTTGTTTTGTAGATAAATAATATATTTTAAAATAAAAGAGTTTCAAGAAATCGGGTTAGCAGATAGTATAGTTTTGAGTACACAGAATATAATGCAATAACTAACTCAGTTTGTTTACTTTTGGCGCATAGGACCTTTTGAAAAAGTACTCTAGAAATAATATTTTGCAGAGTACGCATAGAACTCTTCGTGTTTTGAAAATTGTGGTTGTTTTTTTTTTGCTTTTTGCCGTTTTTAAGTGTTTTAATGTTGTAAAGCTGAATAACTTGTGTTAAGGTAAGTTTTTTTTCGAGTTTCCGGTACGGTGACAGCTCATTATTTGTTCGTTTTTTTCCTGCTTAATTTTTATTACAGATCTCGTCGGAAAACTACTTAGCTTGTCCAAATCTCGGTCAACTGTTTACAAATCCATGACGCAACAATAAGGATGATTTTGGGCGGGTTCGCGGCCACGCAATGCATCAAGTCGATTTAAATTTTCCGAGCAGGGAGACGATTACGACTTGGCAAAAAATTACACGGACGGTAGCCAGCAACGAGCGGAAAGCCTAGAACAAGATGACCATCAACAAGTGCCGTCAACAGCCACAGGTCGTGATTTTGCTGTTCATCTGATGCTGATCTTTAACATGGACTTGAAAAATCTATGTACTAACTGCTTCAAGTCTGGTTTGTGGAATCGTTTTGAAAATTACCAAAACAATCTTTTAATTCAAAAAATCTCTTTCCAGAATGGTCATGACCGAGTACACCGAGCGGAAGAAGATGTCGAGCGACAGGATATGCATGGCCATTCCAAGCCGGTGAACAGGGCCAAGGTCGTCGGTCTGGCAAGTCCGTATCATTTTGCTCGATCCGGTCGATTGTTCGACTGCCAAAAGCATCGAGGAGGGAATCGTCTCCATCGCGACATGCTTAAACCTGAACGGCGTCCTGTTGAAGACGGTGCTGGATCTAGTTTCCCACACTGGTAACCTGTTACGGATCAACACCGGATTAAAGTTTTGATCGTGTCCAGACTTTTGGGGCTGAGCATCTTTGTGATAGAAACTGTTAACCGTTAGCGTACGCGTGCAGTGCGCCAAAGATTACATTTTGACCAATATTCGATATTTGATTGACAACGTTGTAGGGTCTAAACGGTGGAAAAGTGCACCTTTCGAGGCACGTTTCGTGATGTTGTCCGGCATGGTCGGAATGGTTCCGTTTACAAGTCTTGCCAACAAACAAAACCCACATCTTTACGTTCGAGACCATCCCCAGTTCCTGTAGGGGATTCGGGGCCTCAAAAAGTATTTTGATGCAATTATTGTATAAATAAAATGAATAAAAGTAGCATTATTCTTTTCATTTAACATATTTTTTTATTAACAGGAATAAAAACATACAAGAACATGAAATTTTATGAACTGCTCTGCATTTCTATTTAATTTGGTGTTCTCTATTCAGCGTTGTTTTGAAATTGTCTTTTTGCAATTCCGTCGCGACACTACTTACTTTGCCTGTCATTATGCCTACTTTTCTCTACCAAAAGAAACAGAATCAAATAGTAACACTTTTCAAAATAAATGCTGAAAAGTTCTAGTGAACTTTTCAGCACTTATTTCGAAAAGTAATACTGTTATTTTTTTATTTAATTGAAAAAACTACATGAACATTTCACTTATAATTCCATTCACAGGGTGTTTTTTTGAATTGCAAAAAACTTGATTTTTTCAGAGCGAGTCGTACATTTATCCAACTCGGTGAACCTCGTTGGGTAAATATACGTGAATAAAAACTTTTTTTTGCAGGTTTTTGGCGGTTTCTTGAAACTATATTAGATTTTGCATTATTATCGCATTTTTGACAGAATTACATTTATGTTATTTGTCCACGCAGTAAGCACCAGCATTCATCGTCGACTCTTGTCATTCCGGAACCGCTATTTTGTTCAAATTGATCATTCCATCCAACCTGTGAACCTGCGCTGACGGACAACAATTTCTGGGTGGTTGTAAACTGCGTGTTGAGAGGATCTGAACCCTGCTTTCTAGCTAATTACCTTCGTCAGGTAGCAGGTACTGGTCAATCTGCTAGTTAATTTGACCGTCTCTCCTTTCGTTTACCATCGTGCTCCTAGTTGTGCCGTCTCCGGTGATTATTGCCATCCAGCGGTTCGTTGACGCAAAAGTTAGAATTTAGAAGGAGCGTTTTCAGCAGGGTGATCTGCTGTACGTTACTCAGCTGGTCTAGTTGGCGTTCCCCTGGAAGATGGAATACCAGCGCTTGAAACACGCGTGGCAACAGCTAGACGACGGACATGACCGCGCATGTGTGTGTGAGTTCAACTTACACGCGATTGCTGCCTAAATGAAGTACTAAACATACAGGATTTTCTCAAACTTAATTTATTTATATTCCTGGTTTTGTTTTATTCAACACTCTCCCTCAACGCGCTATGTATCACTTAAGTAAACCATACGCTTGATCAGCTCATTGATCTTTTCCTTGCGGTTGCCAAAGTCTCCGTCTTCGCCGTAGTGGTTGTACTTGCGCCAGTCACAGGTCGGAGTGTTGAGGCTTGTACGCGGCACGCAGCATCTGCTCGATCACGCGAAGAAGTCCGTAGTCGGGATTCGGTTGTATCGGTGCTTGGCGAACTTAAGCAAGCCCCAGTTGATGTCGGGCGGTTATACGCAGCAAGTTCTTGGTAACTTTGTTCAACTTGATAATGATACCACAGATACGCATGACGAAGGCAACCTTCGGCTCGCCCGGAATGTAGATGTTTCCGGCCTTCTTAACCTTGTCCACCACCTCATGCTCCATGCGGGCATACTTTTTGGTGTACTTGGCCGCGCGCAGTAGGATCTACCTAACGCGGAGTAGCTTGACGGCCTGCAGCTAGCGGCGCTGATTTTCCGGGTGGGCCAACAACTTAGCCTTCGTTGCCTTCAGCTTGGATTCTGGCACCGCCGGCAGTTTTAGGGATTCCTTGGAACGTAGACGATTGCCTGCTTCCAAATTTCGTTCGAAATGTGCTGTATTTGGAGGCGTGAGTTTAGCAATTGTTCACAGTAGGAAAATACCGAGGAACTTACCACTAGCGGTACGATCAGCGTAACATCGAAGAATGATGTCACTATACTCCGCCAGCAACACTGCTGAGCGCAGTAAAACATCAGCAGGTAATTTCACACCAGAACAGCACCCGCGACCAACAGCTGGAGACGGCAACTTCCGGATAAGTATCTTGTTCGAGTTCTGCTTGTATTGGGCTACGGTTCCGTGCCGGGCATAATGCGGCGTTTTGCACACCTCGACACTTCTGGGAAAAATTAAACAAACAAAAAATAATTATCACTCTCACTTTAAAACCTGTTAAAACTCTCTCCAAATTACTCCACTCCTTCAACAAAAAAAACTGACTTATCTATTTTATGAAGACTTACCTCCATCAATGAAAAATCGCCTTTAAAAACAACAAAAAACTAAACCGTACAAAACGACCTATATGCACAAATTTTATGTTTTTTTATGCTGCCTTGTTGGTGTTATGCTCCCAAGTTTTTGGGTGGTAGTATCTGTCAAATTCGAGAGAGTGCAGATAGGTTGAATTGAACTTCTCTCTTTTGTTTTGACAGCATTGAAACATTTCATGCTCTCTTCCAGCTGATGACTACACGTTGTGCGTGGATTGTACAAACATGAAGATTGTAAAATATTTATGTTTTATAATTTTATTAAAAAACGACTTATACACGCTTACCAAATAAAACCAAAAAAATGGTAATTATCATGATTTTTCGAGTTCAACTCGAATAACACTTTTTTTGGTAAAGTGGGTCGAACTGGCAAAATCATGATTTTCATGATTTGCCGAGTTCGAGCATGGGGAAATATTTCACAGGTTTAGAGGTTGCCTATCTTCGGGCGCTTTTTTTATTTCTCTTTAGGGTTTGAAATGAAAACAATGAAAGTTTAAAATAAATTAACAACTCGGCGCTAGTTTTATTGATTAAAATACTCATTTATAAAAAAGTATGGATTTTGGAGCCTCCTTTTAATGCTGCTGCAGCAGCAAATGGTTTGCCTCGTCGTCGAATCTTCTCTGTCGGATTGCAAACGTTGCTCCGGCGTCCTTGACCTGCTTTACCATGCTCAGGAACTTTTCCTGCTCGTACTCGCGCAGCTTGCGGTAGTCCTCGGCCGAGGTCACATCCAGCTGGTGGACGGATTCCTCTTGCAAAACTTTGTCCACCTTCTCGCCAGGGTTGGCAGGCAATCCGTCCACCGGTGGACGGATTCCTCTTGCAAAACTTGTCCAGTATTCCGTCCACCGGTGGACCGAGCCTTTTTGCCAACATTGGCGGGCAATCCGTCCACCGGTGGACGGATTCCTCTTGCACAACTTTGTCTACCTCCTCGCCAAGGTTGGCAGGCAAACCGTCCACCGGTGGACGGATTCTTGTTGCAAAACTTTGTCCAGTATTCCGTCCACCGGTGGACCAAACCTTTTCGCCAACATTGGCGTTCAATCCGTCCACCGGTGGACGGATTCCTCTTGCAAAACCTTCTCGCCAAGGTTGGTAGGCAATACGTCCACCGGTGGACTGATTTTTTGCCAACTCTTGGAGACAATCCGTCCCCCGGAAAACGGATTCCTTTTTCAAGACTGTCAAAAAATAAAAATAAAAGGCAATCCGGGCAACGGAACGTTGTCAGGAAATCCGTCCACCGGTGGAATAATTCTTTTCCCAACTCAATCCGTCCCCCGGGGGACGGGATATTGTCCAGAAAAAAAACGTTCACCGTTGGACCTAATCCTTTGCCAACTTTGGTAAGCAATCTGTCAAACGGTGGACCACTTTTTGACCTACTCCGGTTTTCTTACCAATCCTCCGGAGCACAAACAAAACTCCCTATCGCACAAAAATGACAACAACGAATGACAAAACTTTGATCGAAACGTTTCAACAAAATTTCTAAAATTTTGCTAAGTCCAAAATCACACTTTTGGGAGTTCGCTTATGTTCCGGTGGCTCCCCACCGGTGAATTGGCAACCCTGCACAACTGTCAGATTTTGATTGGCTGACAAGATCAACAAGAAGGAAAACACGCTGTCATTCTTCTTTCACCACTCGATGCGATCAGAAGCAAATACACGTTTAGTTTAGTACGCGGTCGTCTTTAATTCTCCTCCGGTCTCGAGTCCCGTCGGCCCAGTCCAAGGTCCACTCAAACATTGGTCCTTCGTCGTCGGATGGTTATCGCGGAATCGGTTACCATGGAGAAACTGGAGCACCTTCGAACGGTGCATTTACTGCGTGTGAACGGGGTGTTGGCGGCAGCCGGGAAACTCGCCGAGCGGAAGGCTTCCCACAGCGAGGCAACAGAAAGGCTCGACCAACTCCACGGACTTGCTGGAGACTTCCGGTGGACACAGCAGCGGATAGAGGAGATTCTGGACGATCCGGAAGCAATCGCCACAGCGCGGTTCAAAGCGGAAGAATTCAAGGCGGCTTACCAAGGAGCCAAGGAACTGCTCGAAAAACACATTTCGAGCACCAAACCGGTTCGAGCAGTTCCACGGAACGGTAGCACCGGAAGCCTGCTGGAGGAAATCCGGAAGTTCAGCATCGAGGTGAAGGAATGGAACGCAACGTGCGTCGGCCAGTTCGGAGCCGTTCGTGAAGGCAACGATGATTCGAATGGCAGCAATTCGGTGTCGAATCGTGCACCCTCCTCGGGTCCTTCGACAACAACAAACAACAATGGTGCGAAGAAGATCAACGGCCAGTCTGGAGCAGTGGGATGCGGCGATGCAGATGGCAAACAGCTGCCAAGTTGCGCGCCCGTTTTGGGTCCAACGGCGGCACCGGTGATGGATTCTGCGCTGGAAGATTACAACATCGAACCAACGGGAGGAATCCAGATATCGAACTGGTTACCCCAATCGGAGAAGCTTCTTCCCCCAATCGAGGTGTCGACATTCCACCCTGGTTGGACGAGCTGGAATCGGAGCAAGGATGGTCCGGAGACGTTCTCAGAGGACGTAGAGAAGGCATCCGTCAGCGACAACAACGCGAAGATGGAGGCACGAGATTCAAGAGGAGCACAGCGGAAGGCCCACATTCTGCCAACTGAAGCTGTCAGTGTTCGGGGAAACGACGCGGCTCTTCTCCAAGCATCGCTGGGTTCCAAGGTCCGTGCCAGACTCGGTCTGCCGCATTCGAGCGAGAAGGTTGTGGCCACCGGGCAGCAACTGCAAGCAACAAGCGCTCACCATGTGAGCCAGAGGGAAAACGGGCGCCTGATCAAGCGGGAACAGGAGCACTGTGGTTCAGCGCGGCAACGGCCGGAACAGCAGGACCTCGCACGGTCTATTGATGTCTTTCGTGCCTCAGGTCAGTGGAAACAAGTCAAGATCAACGGTGGTGTTCCGTCAGCACATACAGTGTCATCCGCATCAAACGTGCCAAGGAATCAATCCATCAACTCAATGGAAGAACAAGCAAACTTGGACAAGATCACTTTTACGCAGAACAGAACAGGAAGTCACGTCGGACGGACGTCGAGGAAGCTGACTCTCAGCCGAGCGCTGCTGGAGAACACAGATCGGAAATCTACATTACAACAAGGAACAACTACTCGGATCACCTGGTCGAATCATTCTCGGTTCGACGATCAACGCATCATCGTACGACTGCTGCTCTACGATTCGGTGCCAGCCCCAGAAAGCGGAAACGTCACGACAGGAACAACGCAGCGCGGTCAAGCGAGATGCCACGGTCGAGAAACGCCGAGGAAAGGATTGAGGCTCAGGTGCCTCAAGGCGGGGGAGAATGTTCCGGTGGCTCCCCACCGGTGAATTGGCAACCCTGCACAACTGTCAGATTTTGATTGGCTGACAAGATCAACAAGAAGGAAAACACGCTGTCATTCTTCTTTCACCACTCGATGCGATCAGAAGCAAATACACGTTTAGTTTAGTACGCGGTCGTCTTTAATTCTCCTCCGGTCTCGAGTCCCGTCGGCCCAGTCCAAGGTCCACTCAAACAGCTTAACTGAACTTGTTTTTTGGTGATTTTTACCATTTTTCAAGTTCGCGATTTCGCACTTTTTTGAGTTCGATTAAGCGAACTCCCAAAAGTGCGATTTCTGAACTCACAAAAGTGCGATTTTCAGTAACCGTGTACATATTTTCAAATAAACTCAATAAACATGTACATGTACACGCTTACCAGGGGAACTCAAATTTGAGTGGATCCAATCAAAACGGCGCAAACCGTAGCCATACAAATTTGACATCGAGTACCCGAACTTAATTTTAACATGGTGAAGCCGATCTCAAATTTGACATGGGCTGGGTACCGGAAAAATCCTCCAGGAAAGCAAAAAAATGGTTCCGGGGGACGGATATCGGTTCGGAATGATAGTGAAAAGGAAATTGTCGTTTTGGGCTATTTTTTTGTTAATTTTATTTGAATTTTAATGGTGTTATAATTTAACTTAATTCCATAATTTTCAGCATTAGGAGCAACGGATCCTCCTCCAAACCTTCGTGCTACTGCTCGTACCGGAGGATTGCCACCCGGGACATCGTGTTTAGCGGAATTCAACGGAATTGACTACGGGTGGACGAGGACTAGCGAGTGACACTTGTCGACATCGTTGGAGAGTTCGGTGACAAGGTTGCGCGGGCTATCGGTTCGGACGATTAGAATAACGATTACGTTCCAGCGGCCGGATGACGATGCTCTTGTTGAGCGGATCACCGGGGACGATCGGCCAGCTATCAAAGACGGACAGGCAGAAGACTTGGCCTTGGGTGTGCGTTCGCAGGTCGGCGTGCGTTCGATGGCGGGGAACCGGAGACGGGTGCATCCTGGGCGACGTGGCCACGTTGCCGGGCAAGAACGGTGTTCACGGAGGAAACGCAATCGGCGGGGACTTGCACTTGGACGAAGAGATACGATTCCATGAGGCGGGGTGTGGCCATGGGGAAGGCGGAGTAGGCGACTCGACGGGCAGTTGGGATGATTTGGCGACCTCGGCGGTGAAACGTTTCATGGGCGATGGATTGGTCGATAATTTTGAACTTGACGTTCCGAATGGGTTCTTCGCAGAGCGGTCCATCGCGCGAGCCCAACTGGAAGCCTTGCACGATGGAGTCTTTGACGTGACACTGGTTGACCTTCTCCTGAATGCGCCGCTTCAGTTTGTCCTCGACGGCGCTGACGAGCGAGGCCTTGATGTGCTCCTCGGTGATGGTTCCGGTGCCCTGGGCCGACGGGTTCTACGGGGAGAAGTTATTAACGCCTGAGAAAGAAGTTTCTTCAAGTTTTACTCACATATCCGGTGTTGTAACCGCCGGCTGTGGGCATTCCCTGCGGCATGTACGGTGGATAGCTGGTTCCAGCTCCGGACGGTTGGCCGTAGCCAACGTATCCTCCTCCGGCGGCCGCCGGGTACGGTGGGAACTGTTGCTGCTGCTGCTGCGGATACGGACAGTACGGACTCTGGGTGCTCGTCGGCGGTTGAGGCATGAAAGATTCTGCAAAGAAGCCTTGTTCAAGATAACAATTCCCAAATTCCAAAGAGATCCCCGCACTTACGTGTGGGATACGGTGTCTGCTGCTGCTGCTGCAGCGGCATCACTTCCGTCTTGGCCGCATTCTTGGGCTTGGAGTAAACCGGCGGGTAATCCCCGAAGGTGACGATCATCACCTGTATGAGCCCGAGCAGGTCCGAATGCGCCGAGTTCCAGTCGTGCAAGTACGGCAGATAGATCTTCCGCTGTGGTCCACGTACATGGACACCTTGATGTGCATGTCGGACGTCGGCTGGACGTAACAAAGGGGCGCGTACCTGGGATGCGTGTCCAGCAGCTAGGTCGCCACCGGAATGTGGTACGTGTTGCCCTTGTACCGCACCGGAATGGTTCCCTTCAGGTTGAGCAGCTGCTTCACCGTGCCATGGTTGAATGCTGCGAGAAGATACTAATTAATAACTTCCCCCAAACGAACCCCCCGGAACCACTCACCGTACTCCTCAACCCGATAAGCCAACGCTTTGTACTGTTTGAGGCAGTCGACGGACAGCTTTTCGTCGACGAGGATGTGTGTGCTGGTGTTGTACGGGCCGAAGGCCAAAATCGCTGGTGATGCGAGCAAATCCCAGTCGTAGTTGACTCGGAAAAACACGCCTCGTCCTCGGCCAGGGTCTTCGCCAGCGGTTCTGCAATCATCGTTCTTTTTGTTGGCCGCCTCGGCGAACCACTTGAGCGAACTCGTCTCGACGACACGGCCACTTTGATGTCAATCTCGGAATACATCTTGCGCAGGTGCATCACGCAGTCCAGGTAGAGTTCACCGGTGCCGAGATCACGTGCTCGCCGGATTCATGCAATCGAGTAAAGGGTAGGATTTGTTGACCTTGCGCAGGCCGTCCATTATTTTCGGGTGTTCCGACGGGTTGACCGGTTCGATGGCGATCTTGATGATGGACTGGGTGTTTAACTTGAGCGGCCGGTAGATAAACACGTCCTCGTTCATGTTGACGACGTGTGATAGTAGAGTGATTCGAAGCGGCGATGATAATTTAATGCCCGGCCTGGACGCGGTTCAACTCGACCTTAAACGCGCCTCGTAGATCAACAATAGCCCGACCTACAGCGTATAGGAATCTTCCTCGTCCACGAACGAGTAGTTCTCACCAAGCACTCGAACCTACTGCCCGGCGTGCAACGTCCCGCTCATATTCCGCGCCAACATCTGGAAAAACGTACAATCTTCGAGCTGTGCACCATCAACTGCGCGTTCTGGTCACAGCTCAGCATGTCCTGGCAGATTCCGTGTAAATTTGGCCAATCTTGCGTGTTCAACGCACATGTCCACAAACCCATAAAAATCACCAATGAACCGAATATAAATCAACCTCAACAGCGGCCTTATAATGTACTTGATCTCCTCCTTTGTCACGAGAATTTTCAGCATTGGCCAGGGTATCCACATCCCCGACGACCTGCATCAACAGCTTGCTCAGCGGTTCCAAAATAAATTTCACAATGCTCCTCTGCGCGGCTTCTTCGTAAACTTCAGGTTCTAATTGTGCTGGCGTGCTGTTTCAGGATACTCTTGCCACGGTCGTATCTATCGTTGATGTCCGGGCGCGAAAGCTTAGAAGACTTGATTTTTCGCAGGCCAACATGCTTGACCGAGTCCTACTCACGGACCACGTGCGATGCGATCAGCGTAGCTTGCCTCCGATCACTGCTTGCACCTAGAATCAAGAAAAAAGAAAAAAACATTAAAATGACCTAACAAATCATTGTTTCACCTACCGGAAGTTATCTGGTCATCGTGTTCATTGTGGCCAGCAGCAAGAGTTTGGTAACACGGTACCAATTCTGTTCCGGCATGTAGGCGGAGTGGCCGAAAGACAGCCCACGTGGATCCTGCTCAGAATGTGCAGATGCCTTCCACCCGGTAAAGTCCGGCGTCGGAACAATCACCTCCACGTCAATGCGTCTCTGTTTGTGCAGTGCCTGGTCCTGATCGTCACACCGATTGCTGGTGCTGTGCACGCTGTCCTTTCACTGAAACCCAACCGTCCTGTAGAGCACTTGGTTAATAGTTTGGTTGGCGTACAAAAACGCTTCGCTCCGAGTCGATCTCGCACCCGCGTCGCCGCCGGCAAACCACGCTTATCTAGAATCCAAATACAGCGCATTCCTGGGGAGCGCGGTTCCGGGTTGGAACTCCACTAGATTGGTCCGAAAAACTCGACGAAAGGTTTGCCGGCAGGAACCGGTCGTAGCAGCACCATCTTCATGCGGCCGGATTCGAAGGCCGTGTGCGCGTTCGGATCGCACATGTGGATGTTGGCGGGGATGGCCGGAAAGATCCAGGAAATGATGCGCCCGAGATAGTCGCGGTTGTTTGAGAGCAGGGTGGTAGCTAGGCGAGCGAGCTTGTTCAAGTTTTGGATCGTATAGTTCCGACGGCCAGTGGTGACCGTTATCATAAGTGGATTCGCTTGGAACACCAAGAAGTAACCGTAAGAAATCAGCTTTGCCTTCAAGTAGCCGTTCAACTCTCCGATCGGGTTGCGACGAGCTTCCGTGTTGTGCAGAATTCTGATCAGCTCACGTCGGTCCAGGTTGCTGTAATCCAACTCGAACTCGAACCGCTTCTGCTCGGCCAAATTGTCATCGAACAGGAAAAGATCGTAGAAAAACTGACGTGGAGTGCTCAGGAGATTAAAGTTGGAGAAATTGCGCAGCTTCGGGGCTACCGGACATTCGAATTGATGCCACAGATTCCAGCTCTTCTGCCGACACTCCTCGCCGCAGTACATGAAGAAGACGCAGCCCGGGCAAGGAATCAAGCTGTTGCTGAACTTGACTCCCCAGTTTTCGTAGCACAGCTTGAAGTCAATCACCGTCAGCAGCGGTTCCGCACATAATCACGTCCCCGGATTAAAGTCCTATTCGGCGACCAGGATTCGCCGGTGATCAAACCTTATTCCCTTGGCCAGGAGGGCTTGATGTCCACATTAATAACCATCCGCGGACTTGGAACCTTCGAACGGCCAGCGGCAATCTGCTGTTCGCCCTGCTCGAAGTAAACCGCCGACCTTCAAATTCAAAAAACATACATCAAAACATAACCTCAATCAAACCACACACGCCTCCCGCCCTACCGATTCCCGTATCCCGTGGCCAGCTGGTCCGTCTCCTTCTCCGTGAAGCAGATGTTCCGGTTGTACCACACCAAAGCTTCCCCATACTTCCCGTCCAGATAGAGTCGGTTTCCGGTGTTGCGAAAGCGGGCCGCGTCGGCGTCACACTTGCCTTGATGCGGAACCAGCAGCAGATCCGAAGTCCTGGTACAGCATAAAGTCGGCCCGGATGGCCCCACGCTCGAGGAGCATCTCCTGCAGCAGGTCGATGGCACTTGTCGCCAGGGGCGGCGGAAGCAAATTCGGATTCATGGTTCGGGCAAGATTACTCCCTTTTAATCACAATCCGGCTCGATTACGAACTGATTGGCAGCCGCGAAACTTCCGTCCCAACCTTTAAGGTTTCTTAATATTCTTCCGGAGCGGGGTTTCGAGCAACTGTTACGCATCGCGACTGTCCCATCCGCGGAATTACGGCAGATTCGTGGTCGAGTCAAGCAGTAGCAAAGTTTGTCCATCGTTCAACACCTTTTCCGGCTGCGCCATGTTGCGAAGACCATAATCGAGAATTTGCTGGGCGGCAGATTGCACCTGACCGGAATAGTCATCCGGGACGTGAACTAGCGGTCCATGATCGTTCCAAGGGCGGCCAGCCATACCGTGAACAGGACCTCGATCGGTTCCAAGCTTGACCGCGGCCGGGATTATCGAGAGAGCAAGTAGTCGCCCAGATTGTTGCCGAACTTTTGTGACGAGGGAGCAGCTACAGCGTTACGAAGCTGGTGTGGAGTTGTCGTGCAGGAGAACGCGCTGAATCTGCGGCCTGAACCTTCCTGTTAGCCGCCACCGGCGATGCCGTCAGCGGTCGCTTTCAACTGCTTCCGGCGGTCCTTCCACCGGCGGACATTTCGATGGGTGGTGGTTCCGGCGGGACGGTCGTCTTCCAGGAGGGTCATCGATGAGTATCAAGAGCTGAATATCGAAAGATTAAAATACAAAAAGATGGTAAAGCACAACTGCGAAAAATTCCGGAAGTATTTGTTGATTTTACTCTTGGATGGCAACGCCCTGTAGAAACAACTTTTGCTGCTTCTTGGCTTCCGGTTTCTCTAGAGTGTTAATCAACTCGGTGCGCCATGAATGATGCTGTAAAACATACAAATAAGTGATATTTTTAATAAAAAAATTAATTTGGCAAACTTACCAGAACACCCGCTTTGAAAACGCCAAGTCCCTAGAACTGTCACTTTTTAAATTTCAGCAAAGTCACCAAGCAAAATGAAGTTCGGTTCAGTGATCTCAAATTTGCGAAATAAAATCAAAACAAACCCATCTTAAAATTGACATCGCTGAACCGAACTTCATTTTGCTTGAACGAACTTAAAAATTGAGTTCCCCCAGTAAGCGTGTATATGTGCGTCAGCATTAAAAAATTATATTAATGTTTCATAGGTTGATTTGCTACGGTTCTATGTGCACGTTTCACTCGATTGCACATAGGACTCCCGTGTGGTAAAACGACCTATATTTATTTGGTGTAGAATTTATTAAGAATGCTTTTAGGTTGTTTTGTATTTTATCAATAACTTTAAAAATAAAAGGCTTTGAAGAAATTGGATTAGCGGTGAGTGTAGTTTCCAGCTTGCAGAATGTAATGCAATAAATAACTCAGTTTGTTTACTTTTGTCGCATAGGACCTTTTGAAAATTTACTCTAATAAAATAAATAATAAACAACGAAATGCTTTTTTGACAAAGGACTTTGTCTTAAAGCTCTATCTGCGGTGTCAATGCAAAATTTTTCGAAAATGTAGCGTTACCGTCGCATGCCCTCGGCGTGACATTCTGTTTCTGTTGCGTGGATGCCGTGCCAACTATTTAAGCTAAAAGTTAGCCTCTGGAGGATTTAGTGTCCATCAGACTTTCATCAAAGAAGGACCTTACGTTGGGAATTTTAATGCTCACACACACACGCACACGTTGAAAGAAACAGGTGGTGCATAACCTTGAAGGAGTTCCAAGAAGATATTGACGGTTGCCAGAACGGTCACCGGAATACCGAAATGATTTTGAACAAATTGGTAGGATATCGGCCACACCCGGAGTGGCCAGTGCCCTGAGGGAAGGTTCTACCGGGGACATTTATCGAACCATACGACTTGGGGCAATATGGGTATCAAAATTCATGATTTTTGATACTGGTAATGAAAATGGCCATTTTGACAGGATTGGCCACACCCGGAGTGGCCATGGCCCTGAGGGAAGGTTCTACCGGGGGGACATTTATCGAACCATACGACTTGGGGCAATATGGGTATCAAAATTCATGGTTTTTGATACTGGTGATGAAAATGGCCACTTTGACAGGATTGGCCACACCCGGAGTGGCCATGGCCCTGAGGGAAGGTTCGAACCATACGACTTGGGACAATATGGGTATTAAAATTCATGGTTTTTGATACTGGTGATGAAAATGGCCATTTTGACAAGATTGGCCACACCCGGAGTGGCCATGGCCCTGAGGGAAGGATCTACCGGGGAGACATTTATCGAACCATACGACTTGGGGCAATATGGGTATCAAAATTCATGGTTTTTGATACTGGTAATGAAAATGGCCATTTTGACAGGATTGGCCACACCCGGAGTGGCCATGGCCCTGAGGGAAGGATCTACCGGGGGGACATTTATCGAACCATACGACTTGGGGCAATATGGGTATTAAAATTCATGGTTTTTGATACTGGTAATGAAAATGGCCATTTTGACAGGATTGGCCACACCCGGAGTGGCCATGGCCCTGAGGGAAGGATCTACCGGGGGGACATTTATCGAACCATACGACTTGGGGCAATATGGGTATCAAAATTCATGGTTTTTGATACTGGTGATGAAAATGGCCATTTTGACAGGATTGGCCACACCCGGAGTGGCCATGGCCCTGAGGGAAGGTTCTACCGAGGGGACATTTATCGAACCATACGACTTGGAGCAATATGGGTATCAAAATTCATGGTAGAATGGCCATTTTGACAGGATTGGCCACACTCGGAATGGCCATGGCCCTGAGAGAAGGTTCTACAGGGGTTATCGAACCATACGACTTGGGGCAATATGCGTATCAAAATTCATAGTTTTTGGTACCGTCCCAAGTCGTATGGTTCGATAAATGTCCCCGGTAGAACCTTCTCCAGGGCCATGGCCACTTCGGTTGAGGCCAATCCTGCCAAAATGTCCATTTTCATTACCAGTATCAAAAACCATGAATTTTGATACCCATATTGCCCCAATTTATATGGTTCGATAAATATCCCCCCGGTAAAACCTTCCCTCAGGGCAATTGAATAAATTGATTACTCCTTTATTGCCAAATGGTGTCTTCGGAAGAGTTGTTGTACTTGATAAGGGCTATCTTTTAAAGTTATTGACATACAGGGTGACGACCTTCCAAGGTGTCAACCAAAAACTGACTCTGTTGGATGACGTTGTAGGGCTTTGGTGTATTGCGCAAAGTTGTAGAGGAGAAAATTTCATGGAAGTTTGTCAAAGGCGCCAAATTTGTAGCTCTTAATCTACTACGTCATTTTTGCAAAAATGGTAAAAAAAGCACTTTTTGTGATAACTTAAAATGTTAGCATTTTGCGGCCTACTATGTTCTGAAGAGTTGTTTTTGACATAAAATTACACATCTTTGCCCAAGACAGCAAAATGTTGTGAGCCTTTATTGAGGAGTTATAACCATTTGTAAGTGATTTTGAGCATATTTTCAAGTTGCAATGTTTTAGAAATGGCGAATTTTGGCGCAAAACCGAACAATGCACATGAAAGTACACACTTTCAACTACATTTTCTGAAAATATCTTCGTGTCTATCGGTGTCGATTTAGAGATACAGTGGACTCTCTCGTTGTCGATCTTCTCGATATCAATATTACTCCAGCTGTCAATAAATTGTTCAGTCCCTTCAAATAGATTGCTTTGATTTTTTGTTCTATAATTTCATAACTCCTGCTCTCGACGGTCCCTTCAATATCGACAACGAGAGAGTCCACTGTATCTTAATTTGAATTTGACGGTTTTTAATCAATTTATTTATAATTTTTAAGCGGAATCTTATTGAAACGTGGTAATAATCAGTAAATTGAAAGGGTAAATTGATCGATTTTAATATTGCTTATTGCGAGATAAAATCACGTTTCTCCTTCGCTGTGAGTGACAGGAGATTATTGCCGCCTTATAAAAATCAGCAAGTTGAACTGAAATTCTGGTTGATTTGGCTGTCAACTTGGTTTGTTTTGAATATTTTCCAAAAGTCAGCTCAAAACTCAAGGCAACCTATGACAACAGCCAAAATTTGTTCTGCGGTTGTCTTGCGGCTGTCATGCGACCATTATCTTGCGGTCGTATCACCGCGCGTGAACTCTAATTATTGACGCCCGCAGTAAAACATTGTTCATGCTTAAAATTCTGATACACATTTTCAAATTATGAATAAATACATGTTTTTCCCAAAAATAATGTAAGTGAAAATTTTAAATAATTGTTCGTATTTAAAATTAAGTATTTCCTTTCGTATGTGGTCACTCTGGAAAGGTTGTCGTATTTTTTCATAGACAATGTAATTTCCATGAAAATCGATCAATTTACCCTTCAATTTACCGATTTTCACTTTGTATTCATTATGATTTCGAATAACATTTATAAATAAATTGATTAAAAATCGGCAAATTCAAATTGAGATATCTAAAAATATATACACGAAGATATTTTCAGGAAATTGTAGTTGAAAGTGTGTACTTTCAGGTGCATTGTTCGGATTTGCGCCAAAATGCGCCATTTTGAAAACATTGCAACTTGAAAATAGGCTCAAAATCACTTAAAAATGGTTATAACTCCTCAATAAAAGCTCAAAACATTTTGCTGTTTTCGGCAAAGATATGTAATTTTATGTCATAAACAACTCTTTAGAACATAGTAGGCCGCTAAAACGCTAACATTTTAAGTTATCACAAAAAAGTGATTTTTGGACCATTTTTGCAAAACTGGCGTATATCTCGAGTAGATTAAGAGCTACAAATTTGACGCCTTTGACCAACCTTCATGAATTTTTCTCCTCTACAACTTTGCCCAAGACACTAAAGCCCTACAACGTCATCCAACAAAGTTAATTATGGTTGACACCCTGGAAGGTCGTCATCCTGTATGTCAATAACTTCAAAAGATAGCCCTTATCAAGTACAACAACTCTTCCGAAGACACCATTTGACTAGGACGTCAAATAAAAGAGTTATCAATTTATTCCACTTAATTTTGCCATTCCGAACACTGTGCAATGGCCACTCCGGGTGTGGCCAATCTTGTCAAAATGGCCATTTTCATCACCAGTATCAAAAACCATGAATTTTGATACCCATATTGCCCCAAGTCGTATGGTTCGATAAATGTCCCCCCGGTAGAACCTTCCCTCAGGGCCATGGCCACTCCGGGTGTGGCCAATATCCTACCAGTTTGGTCCCAACCCCATTGCCTTGAATCATTCTGCTCTGAGTGACCGTTCTAACAATGTTCTTTAGAACAGAATTCCTCCCAAGTTGGTGCACAACCTGTGTCTTTCAATGTGTGTGTGTGTGTGTGAGCAATAAAATTACCACTGTCGATCCGTCTCTGACGGATTTTCAGTCAAAACTAAATTGTTCAGAGGCTATCTGTTAGCTTAAATAGTCCGCATGAAATGTGGCAACAATGGTGCAACATTCTCGCGTGACAGTTCCAAGAAAGCAGGAGACGAGGCAAAATTTGCACCATGTTGCCACATTTCATGCGGACTATTTAAGCTAACAGATAGACGTATCCAGTTTGAAATGGCCGCTAGGTGGCCAATGGTGTTAGAAATGACAGCTTCCATGTATTTGAATATGGGAGCTCAGGAAAACTCAATTTTTAAGCAATAAAATGATTATTTGTGATAAAAGTATTGATTGATTAGGTGCACAAAATGTGTCTAGAATATTATTAAAATAAAAACTGTTCAAAAAATTTGCAATTGAGATAAGTACACCATTCGATTCAGCAGGAATTTTGGGCACCAAAAATATATAGTTTTCGTATGTTAAGTGTTTTATTTTAGAAGAAAATTAACAAAAAGTATGAAAATCGAGACATTTAGTATGGGAGCTGTCAAATCTCTCACCATCAAAAAGCAGCGTTGAGCTTTCGCTGGATTTGTCTATAGCCTCTGAACAATTTAGTTTTGACTGAAAATCCGTCAGAGACGGATCGACGGTGGTAATTTTATTGCTCACACACACACATACACACATTGAAAGACACAGGTTATGCACCAACTTGGGAGGAATTCTGTTCTAAAGAACATTGTTAGAACGGTCACTCGGAAACCAGAATGATTCAAGGCAATGGGGTTGGGACCAAACTGGTAGGATATTAGCCACACCCGGAGTGGCCATGGCCCTGAGGGATGGTTCTACCGAGGGGACATTTATCGAACCATACGACTTGGGGCAATATGGGTATTAAAATTCATGGTTTTTGATACTGGTGATTAAAATGGCCATTTCGACAGGATTGGCCACACCCGGAGTGGCAATGGCCCTGAGGGAAGGTTCTACCGGGGGGACATTTATCGAACCATACGACTTGGGGCAATATGGGTATCAAAATTCATGGTTTTTGATACTGGTAATGAAAATGGCCATTTTGACAGGATTGGCCACACCCGGAGTGGCCATGGCCCTGAGGGAAGGTTCTACCGGGGGACATTTATCGAACCATACGACTTGGGGCAATATGGGTATCAAAATTCATGGTTTTTGATACTGGTGATGAAAATGGCCATTTTGACAGGATTGGCCACACCCGGAGTGGCCATGGCCCTGAGGGAAGGTTCTACCGGGGGGACATTTATTGAACCATACGACTTTGGGCAATATGGGTATCAAAATTCATGGTTTTTGATACTGGTGATGAAAATGGCCATTTTGACAGGATTGGCCACACCCGGAGTGGCCATGGCCCTGAGGAAGGTTCTACCGGGGACATTTATCGAACCATACGACTTGGGCAATATGGGTATCAAAATTCATGGTTTTTGATACTGGTAATGAAAATGGCCATTTTGACAGGATTGGCCACACCCGGAGTGGCCATGGCCCTGAGGGAAGGTTCTACCGGGGACATTTATCGAACCATACGACTTGGGCAATATGGGTATCAAAATTCATGGTTTTTGATACTGGTAATGAAAATGGCCATTTTGACAGGATTGGCCACACCGGAGTGGCCATGGCCCTGAGGGAAGGTTCTACCGGGGACATTTATCGAACCATACGACTTGGGCAATATGGGTATCAAAATTCATGGTTTTTGATACTGGTGATGAAAATGGCCATTTTGACAGGATTGGCCACACCCGGAGTGGCCATGGCCCTGAGGGAAGGTTCTACTGGGGACATTTATCGAACCATACGACTTGGGCAATATGGGTATCAAAATTCATGGTTTTTGATACTGGTAATGAAAATGGCCATTTTGACAGGATTGGCCACACCCGGAGTGGCCATGGCCCTGAGGGAAGGTTCTACCGGGGGGACATTTATCGAACCATACGACTTTGGGCAATATGGGTATCAAAATTCATGGTTTTTGATACTGGTGATGAAAATGGCCATTTTGATAGGATTGGCCACACCCGGAGTGGCCATGGCCCTGAGGGAAGGTTCTACCGGGGGACATTTATCGAACCATACGACTTGGGTCAATATGGGTATCAAAATTCATGGTTTTTGATACTGGTGATGAAAATGGCCATTTTGACAGGATTGGCCACACCCGGAGTGGCCATGGCCCTGAGGGAAGGTTCTACCGGGGGGACATTTATTGAACCATACGACTTTGGGCAATATTGGTATCAAAATTCATGGTTTTTGATACTGGTGATGAAAATGGCCATTTTGACAGGATTGGCCACACCCGGAGTGGCCATGGCCCTGAGGGAAGGTTCTACCGGGGGACATTTATCGAACCATACGACTTGGGACAATATGGGTATCAAAATTCATAGTTTTTGATACTGGTAATGAAAATGGCCATTTTGATAGGATTGGCCACACTCGGAGTGGCCATGGCCCTGAGGGAAGGTTCTACCGGGGGACATTTATCGAACCGTACGATTTGGGTCAATATGGGTGTTAAAATTCATGGTTTTTGATACTGGTGATGAAAATGGCCATTTTGAAAATGGCCACACCCGGAGTGGCCATGGCCCTGAGGGAAGGTTCTACCGGGGGACATTTATCGAACCATACGACTTGGGGCAATATGGGTATCAAAATTCATGGTTTTTGATACTGGTGATGAAAATGGCCATTTTGACAGGATTGGCCACACCCGGAGTGGCCATGGCCCTGAGGGAAGGTTCTACCGGGGGGACATTTATTGAACCATACGACTTTGGGCAATATGGGTATCAAAATTCATGGTTTTTGATACTGGTGATGAAAATGGCCATTTTGACAGGATTGGCCACACCCGGAGTGGCCATGGCCCTGAGGGAAGGTTCTACCGGTTCCATTGATTGAATAAATTTAATTAGAATTAATTATTCAGGATAAAAAAATAGGCAAAGAATTAAAAAATATAAATAAAAATAGCATGATTTTTTGAGTTTTGTACAAAGTTCTTTGTCATATTGGTCATGTAGAACATAACCACCTGCACCTTTTTTTATTGATAAAATATACTAAAAACTCGGAAATTTATTACAAAAGGTATAGATTGTGGAGTTAATGTTAGTCGCCTACTTTGAATACTGCTCCGGACAGGATTGCTTGTCCCCGCTGAGAATGTTGGGTTCGGTGACAAAGGCCGGAAGCACGATGACGACAACAGGCGAGTTCCGGTCTGATGGTCATCGCTTTACCAAATCCGCCACGGTCAGCATCCACGGCAATCTCCGCCATTGTCCTGTGGCACATGTTCACAATCTTACGAGCCGTCATCGCCAAATGGATCAGCGGTTCTTTGTTGTCTAACGAAATCGGAAACGGACTTGCGATCGAGTCCATATGTTTGATCGCGCACTGCGCCGCCAGCTCAACCCATCGGCAATACGAATTGGATGAATTCCCCGGTCTCCGATCTCGCCGTCCTGTGACTGCGAGAGCTGCACCATCAGCTTGCCGATCTCGTGATCTACATCTATCAGCTTCAAAATGGCCATCGTTGGTGACTGTTGATGACATCGCCGTCCCCGGACATCATCTTGTCCAACTGCGCACGAGATCTACCGCAGATTGAGATGGAATTTGACGAGCGTACCGGATCAGGGTTGATCGCGCACGAGGTATATCACAGGATGTTGGCGGAATCTATCGCAGATCGTGGATCGCCTAGAAGAACCACAAAACAAGTTGTAGATTAGTTCATACAGAACAGAATAGGTCGTACCGGGTTGAAGGCGACCAAGTCCGAATTCGCAGATGGTGAATGATTTCAACGAGCGTACCGGGTTAAGGCCGTCAGGTCGTGGATCGCCTAAAAGAAGAATAAAGCAGATCTTTAAGATCAGTTAATACAGCCTAGACCAGGTCGTACCGGATTGAGAGCGACCAAGTTCGTGTTCGACGAGGGTACAGGCTCAAGACCGACCAAAACTGTTCTCAACTTTGGCCAGATTCCACCTCCAAACATGTTGGCATGAGAAACTGATCCTCCGGAGGACGGATTTCCATGGCGTGTCTCGGCCTTCCCGGAGATGCCGGAACCGTGTTCTCAATTAAATGCGCCTTCGGCCGGTGTCGCTGACAACGACCGAACCCGCCGTTTGGGCTACATACGTCTGTAGCACGTTACTAGTTGCCAAGCTGAGTTATCTGAAAAAAAGGTTGAGTTAGATGAAGTTTGATGATTAGCCGAATCTTTGGAACATACCTTTGACACCTTCGAGTCGAACTACCAGAAGAACGACTGGTCCGTGTCCATCACGTTCAAAGTTGAAATGGTCTCGTCCTGATCTTCTCATCCGTTCCCACGTCATCGTGTGGTCAACATCGCAAAAGTTGCTGGAGATCAATTTGTTGTCCGCAGGATCTTATCTCGCAGCATCGGAAACTCCTCGAACCGGTCCGCCACGCCAGTGTCCCGGAAAAAGTTCCGCAAACTCCTCGTGTTTCGCGCCCTGCTGGTCGTACTTGACTGGCGCGGTCTCCGTTGAAGAAAGCGCGAATCTCTGAAAGGCCCTTCTCAGATCTTCCGGACGCACCACCAGAAATTAACGCCGCGGCGGGATTGAAGGGCGTCGGTTGACGGCGCAACGGCGGCGGGGTCAACTGCAGGGACGCTGGCCGCAGTGGGTCGACTGTTTGGCAATGTAGTAGGTTAGCGAGTAGTTTTGCACCGGCGAACTCTGCGATACCAGCATCTCGGCGTAGGCTGGCATTCACCGAGCGGGAGTAATTACAGACCGGAAACCTGACGGCGGCGCGGTGTCCATTTTGGTGTAGGTAGACCGGTTCCATCTGCAAAAATTACGAAAAAAAGGTGCAGGTGGTTATGTTCTACATGACCAATATGACAAAGAACTTTGTACAAAACTCAAAAAATCATGCTATTTTTATTTATATTTTTTAATTCTTTGCCTATTTTTTTATCCTGAATAATTAATTCTAATTAAATTTATTCAATCAATGGAACCGGTAGAACCTTCCCTCAGGGCCATGGCCACTCCGGGTGTGGCCAATCCTGTCAAAATGGCCATTTTCATCACCAGTATCAAAAACCATGAATTTTGATACCCATATTGCCCAAAGTCGTATGGTTCAATAAATGTCCCCCCGGTAGAACCTTCCCTCAGGGCCATGGCCACTCCGGTGTGGCCAATCCTGTCAAAATGGCCATTTTCATCACCAGTATCAAAAACCATGAATTTTGATACCCATATTGCCCCAAGTCGTATGGTTCGATAAATGTCCCCCGGTAGAACCTTCCCTCAGGGCCATGGCCACTCCGGGTGTGGCCATTTTCAAAATGGCCATTTTCATCACCAGTATCAAAAACCATGAATTTTAACACCCATATTGACCCAAATCGTACGGTTCGATAAATGTCCCCCGGTAGAACCTTCCCTCAGGGCCATGGCCACTCCGAGTGTGGCCAATCCTATCAAAATGGCCATTTTCATTACCAGTATCAAAAACTATGAATTTTGATACCCATATTGTCCCAAGTCGTATGGTTCGATAAATGTCCCCCGGTAGAACCTTCCTCAGGGCCATGGCCACCGGGTGTGGCCAATCCTGTCAAAATGGCCATTTTCATCACCAGTATCAAAAACCATGAATTTTGATACCAATATTGCCCAAAGTCGTATGGTTCAATAAATGTCCCCCGGTAGAACCTTCCTCAGGGCCATGGCCACTCCGGGTGTGGCCAATCCTGTCAAAATGGCCATTTTCATCACCAGTATCAAAACCATGAATTTTGATACCCATATTGACCCAAGTCGTATGGTTCGATAAATGTCCCCGGTAGAACCTTCCTCAGGGCCATGGCCACTCCGGGTGTGGCCAATCCTGTCAAAATGGCCATTTTCATCACCAGTATCAAAACCATGAATTTTGATACCCATATTGCCCCAAGTCGTATGGTTCGATAAATGTCCCCCCGGTAGAACCTTCCCTCAGGGCCATGGCCACTCCGGGTGTGGCCAATCCTGTCAAAATGGCCATTTTCATTACCAGTATCAAAAACCATGAATTTTGATACCCATATTGCCCCAAGTCGTATGGTTCGATAAATGTCCCCCCGGTAGAACCTTCCTCAGGGCCATGGCCACTCCGGGTGTGGCCAATCCTGTCAAAATGGCCATTTTCATCACCAGTATCAAAACCATGAATTTTGATACCCATATTGCCCCAAGTCGTATGGTTCGATAAATGTCCCCGGTAGAACCTTCCTCAGGGCCATGGCCACTCCGGGTGTGGCCAATCCTGTCAAAATGGCCATTTTCATTACCAGTATCAAAACCATGAATTTTGATACCCATATTGCCCCAAGTCGTATGGTTCGATAAATGTCCCCGGTAGAACCTTCCCTCAGGGCCATGGCCACTCCGGGTGTGGCCAATCCTGTCAAAATGGCCATTTTCATTACCAGTATCAAAAACCATGAATTTTGATACCCATATTGCCCCAAGTCGTATGGTTCGATAAATGTCCCCGGTAGAACCTTCCTCAGGGCCATGGCCACTCCGGGTGTGGCCAATCCTGTCAAAATGGCCATTTTCATCACCAGTATCAAAAACCATGAATTTTGATACCCATATTGCCCAAAGTCGTATGGTTCAATAAATGTCCCCCGGTAGAACCTTCCTCAGGCCATGGCCACTCCGGGTGTGGCCAATCCTGTCAAAATGGCCATTTTCATCACCAGTATCAAAACCATGAATTTTGATACCCATATTGCCCCAAGTCGTATGGTTCGATAAATGTCCCCGGTAGAACCTTCCCTCAGGGCCATGGCCACCCGGGTGTGGCCAATCCTGTCAAAATGGCCATTTTCATTACCAGTATCAAAACCATGAATTTTGATACCCATATTGCCCCAAGTCGTATGGTTCGATAAATGTCCCCCGGTAGAACCTTCCCTCAGGCCATGGCCACTCCGGGTGTGGCCAATCCTGTCAAAATGGCCATCACCAGTATCAAAACCATGAATTTTAATACCCATATTGCCCCAAGTCGTATGGTTCGATAAATGTTCCTCGAATCAGCCATGGCCACTCCGGGTGTGGCCAATATCCTACCAGTTGGTCCCAACCCATTGCCTTGAATCATTCTGGTTTCTCGAGTGACCGTTCTAACAATGTTCTTTAGAACAGTCCTCCCAAGTTGGTGCAACCTGTGTGTATGTGTGTGTGAGCATAAAATTACCACCGTCGATCCGTCTCTGACGGATTTTCAGTCAAAACTAATTGTTCAGAGGCTATCTGTTAGCTTAAATAGTCCGCATGAAATGTGGCAACATGGTGCAAATTTTGCCTCGTCTCCTGCTTTCTTGGAACTGTCACGCGAGAATGTTGCACCATTGTTGCCACATTTCATGCGGACTATTTAAGCTAACAGATAGCCTCTGAACAATTTAGTTTTGACTGAAAATCCGTCAGAGACGGATCGACGGTGGTAATTTTATTGCTCACACACACACATACACACATTGAAAGACACAGGTTGTGCACCAACTTGGGAGGAATTCTGTTCTAAAGAACATTGTTAGAACGGTCACTCGGAAACCAGAATGATTCAAGGCAATGGGGTTGGGACCAAACTGGTAGGATATTGGCCACACCCGGAGGCCATGGCCCTGAGGGAAGGTTCTACCGGGGGACATTTATCGAACCATACGACTTGGGTAAATGTATCAAAATTCATGGTTTTTGATACTGGTGATGAAAATGGCCATTTTGACAAGATTGGCCACACCCGGAGTGGCCATTGCACAGTGTTCGGAATGGCAAAATTAAGTGGAATAAATTGATAACTCTTTTATTTGACGTCCTAGTCAAATGGTGTCTTCGGAAGAGTTGTTGTACTTGATAAGGGCTATCTTTTGAAGTTATTGACATACAGGATGACGACCTTCCAGGGTGTCAACCATAATTAACTTTGTTGGATGACGTTGTAGGGCTTTAGTGTCTTGGGCAAAGTTGTAGAGGAGAAAAATTCATGAAGGTTGGTCAAAGGCGTCAAATTTGTAGCTCTTAATCTACTCGAGATATACGCCAGTTTTGCAAAAATGGTCCAAAAATCACTTTTTTGTGATAACTTAAAATGTTAGCGTTTTAGCGGCCTACTATGTTCTAAAGAGTTGTTTATGACATAAAATTACATATCTTTGCCGAAAACAGCAAAATGTTTTGAGCTTTTATTGAGGAGTTATAACCATTTTTAAGTGATTTTGAGCCTATTTTCAAGTTGCAATGTTTTCAAAATGGCGCATTTTGGCGCAATCTGAACAATGCACCTGAAAGTACACACTTTCAACTACAATTTCCTGAAAATATCTTCGTGTATATATTTTTAGATATCTCAATTTGAATTTGCCGATTTTTAATCAATTTATTTATAAATGTTATTCGAAATCATAATGAATACAAAGTGAAAATCGGTAAATTGAAGGGTAAATTGATCGATTTTCATGGAAATTACATTGTCTATGAAAAAATACGACAACCTTTCCAGAGTGACCACATACGAAAGGAAATACTTAATTTTAAATACGAACAATTATTTAAAATTTTCACTTACATTATTTTTGGGAAAAACATGTATTTATTCATAATTTGAAAATGTGTATCAGAATTTTAAGCATGAACAATGTTTTACTGCGGGCGTCAATAATTAGAGTTCACGCGCGGTGATACGACCGCAAGATAATGGTCGCATGACAGCCGCAAGACAACCGCAGAACAAATTTTTGGCTGTTGTCATAGGTTGCCTTGAGTTTTGAGCTGACTTTTTGGAAAATATTCAAAACAAACCAAGTTGACAGCCAAATCAACCAGAATTTCAGTTCAACTTGCTGATTTTTATAAGGCGGCAATAATCTCCTGTCACTCACAGCGAAGGAGAAACGTGATTTTATCTCGCAATAAGCAATATTAAAATCGATCAATTTACCCTTTCAATTTACTGATTATTACCACGTTTCAATAAGATTCCGCTTAAAATTATAAATAAATTGATTAAAAACCGTCAAATTCAAATTAAGATACAGTGGACTCTCTCGTTGTCGATATTGAAGGGACCGTCGAGAGCAGGAGTTATGAAATTATAGAACAAAAATCAAAGCAATCTATTTGAAGGGACTGAACAATTTATTGACAGCTGGAGTAATATTGATATCGAGAAGATCGACAACGAGAGAGTCCACTGTATCTCTAAATCGACACCGATAGACACGAAGATATTTTCAGAAAATGTAGTTGAAAGTGTGTACTTTCATGTGCATTGTTCGGTTTTGCGCCAAAATTCGCCATTTCTAAAACATTGCAACTTGAAAATATGCTCAAAATCACTTACAAATGGTTATAACTCCTCAATAAAGGCTCACAACATTTTGCTGTCTTGGGCAAAGATGTGTAATTTTATGTCAAAAACAACTCTTCAGAACATAGTAGGCCGCAAAAATGCTAACATTTTAAGTTATCACAAAAAAGTGCTTTTTTTACCATTTTTGCAAAAATGACGTAGTAGATTAAGAGCTACAAATTTGGCGCCTTTGACAAACTTCCATGAAATTTTCTCCTCTACAACTTTGCGCAATACACCAAAGCCCTACAACGTCATCCAACAGAGTCAGTTTTTGGTTGACACCTTGGAAGGTCGTCACCCTGTATGTCAATAACTTTAAAAGATAGCCCTTATCAAGTACAACAACTCTTCCGAAGACACCATTTGGCAATAAAGGAGTAATCAATTTATTCAATTGCCCTGAGGGAAGGTTTTACCGGGGGGATATTTATCGAACCATATAAATTGGGGCAATATGGGTATCAAAATTCATGGTTTTTGATACTGGTAATGAAAATGGACATTTTGGCAGGATTGGCCTCAACCGAAGTGGCCATGGCCCTGGAGAAGGTTCTACCGGGGACATTTATCGAACCATACGACTTGGGACGGTACCAAAAACTATGAATTTTGATACGCATATTGCCCCAAGTCGTATGGTTCGATAACTGCCCCCCCCCCCTGTAGAACCTTCCCTCAGGGCCATGACCATTCCGAGTGTGGCCAATCCTGTCAAAATGGCCATTCTACCATGAATTTTGATACCCATATTGCTCCAAGTCGTATGGTTCGATAAATGTCCCCTCGGTAGAACCTTCCCTCAGGGCCATGGCCACTCCGGGTGTGGCCAATCCTGTCAAAATGGCCATTTTCATCACCAGTATCAAAAACCATGAATTTTGATACCCATATTGCCCCAAGTCGTATGGTTCGATAAATGTCCCCCCGGTAGATCCTTCCCTCAGGGCCATGGCCACTCCGGGTGTGGCCAATCCTGTCAAAATGGCCATTTTCATTACCAGTATCAAAAACCATGAATTTTAATACCCATATTGCCCCAAGTCGTATGGTTCGATAAATGTCCCCCCGGTAGATCCTTCCCTCAGGGCCATGGCCACTCCGGGTGTGGCCAATCCTGTCAAAATGGCCATTTTCATTACCAGTATCAAAAACCATGAATTTTGATACCCATATTGCCCCAAGTCGTATGGTTCGATAAATGTCCCCCGGTAGATCCTTCCTCAGGGCCATGGCCACTCCGGGTGTGGCCAATCTTGTCAAAATGGCCATTTTCATCACCAGTATCAAAAACCATGAATTTTAATACCCATATTGTCCCAAGTCGTATGGTTCGAACCTTCCCTCAGGGCCATGGCCACTCCGGGTGTGGCCAATCCTGTCAAAGTGGCCATTTTCATCACCAGTATCAAAAACCATGAATTTTGATACCCATATTGCCCCAAGTCGTATGGTTCGATAAATGTCCCCCCGGTAGAACCTTCCCTCAGGGCCATGGCCACTCCGGGTGTGGCCAATCCTGTCAAAATGGCCATTTTCATTACCAGTATCAAAAATCATGAATTTTGATACCCATATTGCCCCAAGTCGTATGGTTCGATAAATGTCCCCGGTAGAACCTTCCCTCAGGGCACTGGCCACTCCGGGTGTGGCCGATATCCTACCAATTTGTTCAAAATCATTTCGGTATTCCGGTGACCGTTCTGGCAACCGTCAATATCTTCTTGGAACCTTCAAGGTTATGCACCACCTGTTTCTTTCAACGTGTGCGTGTGTGTGTGAGCATTAAAATTCCCAACGTAAGGTCCTTCTTTGATGAAAGTCTGATGGACACTAAATCCTCCAGAGGCTAACTTTTAGCTTAAATAGTTGGCACGGCATCCACGCAACAGAAACAGAATGTCACGCCGAGGGCATGCGACGGTAACGCTACATTTTCGAAAAATTTTGCATTGACACCGCAGATAGAGCTTTAAGACAAAGTCCTTTGTCAAAACTAACTTAATCCACCTATGTGGTTAGAGCCTTCCTCACAACAATGGCTGAACACAAGTTTTATCTATTTTTTAGATCCGGCTTCCAAAAAGTACATCGATATCACTTAAGTGGCCATATCTCGAGACAGGGTTGCCAGATCTTCAATGTTTTGCACTCGTTGGAAAGGTCTTTTGATAACCTAATCAACAATGGGTCGGATGGTGGATCCGGACATAGTTTACATACATTTAAGTGAGATCCGGCTTCAAAAAAGTACATCATGTCACTTAAGGGACCATATCTCGAGACAGGGTTGCCAGATCTTCAATGTTTTAGACTCGTTGGAAAGGTCTTTTGATAATCTTACCAACAATGGGTCGGATGATGGACCCGGACATAGTTTACATACATTTAAGTGAGATCCGGCTTCAAAAAAGTATATCAATATCACTTAAGTGACCATATCCCGAGACAGGGTTGCCAGATCTTCAATGTTTTGGACTCGTTAGAAAGGTCTTTTGATAACCTAACCAACGATGGGTCGGATGATGGATCCGGACATAGTTTACATACATTTAAGTGAGATCCGGCTTCAAAAAATTACATCAATATCACTTAAGTGGCCATATCTCGAGACAGGGTTGCCAGATCTTCAATGTTTTGCACTCGTTGGAAAGGGTTTTTGATAACCTAACCAACGATGGGTCGGATGATGGATTCGAACATAGTTTACATACATTTAAGTGAGATCCGGCTTCAAAAAAGTACATCAATATCACTTAAGTGGCCATATCTCGAGACAGGGTTGCCAGATCTTCAATGTTTTGGACTCGTTGGAAAGGTCTTTTGATAACCTAACCAACGATGGGTCGGATGATGGACCCGGACATAGTTTACATACAGTTAAGTGAGATCCAAATATATGTGAAAACACATTTTTATACATAACTTTTGAACTACTTATCGAAACTTCAATCTGTATAAAACTCGATCTATGGGACCCTAAACCAAGTCGAATGCAACAAGTTCAGATCAAATCGATTCAGCCAGTGCCGAGAAACATGAGCTAGTTTGTTGGTCACATACATACATACACACACACATACACACACACATACACACAGACATTTGTTCAGTTTTCGATTCTGAGTCGATATGTATACATGAAGGTGGGTCTTCGAGCTTTTAATAAAAAGTTTATTTTTAGAGCAGGATTATAGCCAAGATTATAGCCTTACCTCAGTGAGGAAGGCAAAAATCATCCTTCAGAATAAAAGTTCCTCTTGCAAACATAACCAAGATTACTCTTGGAAAACATTGTTGTGCTCCGGCGGACGAATCCGAATCTTGCAAACCTTGTCCAGTAATCCGTCCACCGGTGGTCCGAATCTTTTCGCCAACATTGGTAGGCAATCCGTCCACTGGTGAACGGATTCCTCTTGCAAAACCTTGTCCAGTAATCCGTCCACCGGAGGACAGAACCTTTTCGCCAAAAATTGGCAGGCATTCCTCTTGCAAAATTTTGTCCAGTGTGCCGTCCACCTTCTCGCCAAACATTGGCAGGCAATCCGTCCACCGGTGGACGGATTTCTTTTGCAAAACCTTGTCCAGTAATCCGTCCACCGGTGGACCGAACCTTTTCGCCAACATTGGCAGCCAATCCGTCCACCGGTGGACAGATTCCTTTTGCAAAATCTTGTGTAGTATTCCGTCCACCCGTGGACCGAACTTTCCAGTCAACATTGGCAGGCAATCCGTCCACCGGCGGACGGATTCCTCTTGCAAAACTTTGTCCAGTATTCCGTCCACCTTTTCGCCAACATTGGCAGGCAATCCGTCCACCGGCGGACGGATTTCTCTTGCAAAACACTTTCCAATATTCCGTCCACCGGTGGACCGTATCTTCTCGTCAACTTTGGCAGGCAATCCTTCCCCGGCGGACGGATTCCTCTTGCATTTTTTTACAGTAATCCGTCCACCGGAGGACAGAACCTTTTCGCCAAAAATTGGTAGGCAACCCGTCCTCCGGTGGACGGATTCCTCTTGCAAAACTTTGTCCAGCGTTCCGTCCACCTTTTCGCCAAACATTGGCAGGCAATCCGTCCACCGGCGGACGGATTCCTCATGCAAAACCTTGTACCGTAATCCGTCCATCGGCGGACGGATTTCTCTTGCAAAACACTTTCCAATATTCCGTCCACCGGTGGACCGTATCTTCTCGTCAACTTTGGCAGGCAATCCTTCCCCGGCGGACGGATTCCTCTTGCATTTTTTTTACAGTAATCCGTCCACCGGAGGACAGAACCTTTTCGCCAAAAATTGGTAGGCAACCCGTCCTCCGGTGGACGGATTCCTCTTGCAAAACATTGTCCAGCGTTCAGTCCACCTTTTCGCCAAACATTGGCAGGCAATCCGTCCACCGGCGGACGGATTCCTCTTGCAAAACCTTGTACCGTAATCCGTCCACCGGCGGACCGGTGGGATATCTTTCTCAGACCCGGAATCACCAAGGTGGTAAATCTGGATCTACCGGCGTGTTTCGTTCATTTGCTGATGTGAGAGGAGGTTTGTCGGCGGGGGAGCTTAATTTTTGTGTAGCAAACGGAGTTAGTGCGCTGGTCCAACTTTCCTTCTGAGCCACGATAATCTGTCCCTGCACTTTCCAAGGTAGCCTTGCCGCCGGGTCATGAAACCGACCAATTGGACCGGAGTGTCGGAGCAGTTCCGCCCGACGCACAGGTTCTTTTCTTCGCAGTTCTTCCGTCAAATTACTATGTAAATTGTTGACGGAGACAGATTTCGTCCCCGGTCACAGAGGATGTCAGTTCCAAGGCCGCAGCATCAGAGGTTTGTCCACAATCGACCAAGATTCCAACACGATTAACAACAAATGGTGCATCATCTAGATCTATATACTGCTTCTTTCAACACCTCTGTAAACATATTCGTTTTAGTGTAATAAAGTGAGAATTGTGTGTACTTTTCTTTATTTAACTGAATTAAAATTGAATTTCAGAATCGATTTCCTGCTTTTCTGGCGATTTTTCCGGTACCGGACCCATCTCAATTTTGAGATCGAGTAGCCCATCTCAACGTTGAGATCGAGTTGCTCATCTCAACGTTGAGTGGTTTCACTTTTAAGCGGTATACGCTCTTCGGAAGGAACCGGTCAAGAAAAAAATCAAATGGGCAGCAGCGGCAGCGCAAGCAAGTCAGAGAGGGTGAAGAAAAGCCCCAAGAAATCGCTCCCTCTCCTTTGTTCTGCTGTTCGTGAAGCTGTTTCTTGACCCCTTTCCTTCCGATCTGCATACTAGCCTTTAGCCGGTTTGCGACGTTCATCTCAAAATTGAGATCGACTGGTTAGCGTGAGCGTGCCACACGCAAACGGACATTAAATTATTTATTAAATAAAATTATTTAAGAATTTCCGTGATTTTTTCTCTCTTATGTAAAATTTACACATTGCAAACTGCAAACACAACTGACAAAAGAATAAATCCAGTTTACCGTGTAAAATCTCCTGTGCGATGTTTTTTTCCGCTCCGTCATTCCCGTCCCGCACGTGCAACGAAAGAGCAGATCAAAACAAAACTCGATAGAAAACAGTTCGATCGCGTGTTCGCGATTTCCCGACCCGGATTTATGCAATATTTTAAATTAAATTTTGATTCCATATAGTTTGTTATTTTAGTTGAAAGTTAAAAAAAATGTTCCGTAACGCGCTCCGGAGCGCCACCCCCGTCCGGTTCAACCGTTCACTCTTCGCCGGAACGCGACGTTGCTGCACCGTTGACGCAAAAAAGTTCGAACCGCCAAAGTTGGACCGTTCCGCCGAAGACCGGTTCGAGGAGGTGCGGGAAAAGGTCCTGTACAGTTCGGTGGTCGAAGCCGGCACGCTCCGGTTGGGCTACCAGAGGAATAAAATTGTGGAATCGAAAATGGCCAAGGCGAAACGTGCGGCGTTCGCGGCACAGGCCAAAGCCGAACCATTTCCGGTCGCGCTGAAACATCTCTACGGGGAGAGTTTGGAGGAGAATGCAGTTGAGGGTGGAGGGATGGAGGAGCTGGATGGGGTTCGGGATTACTTGCCGTACGAGCGGTTGGTTAGGAGGGTTGAACGAACCGAGGAAAACGTGCCCACGGGTGGTGAATGGATGACGGATTACGAGTTTTACGAGGAGGATGAGGGGGATGATCGGTCTTCGTTTTACGGGACGCCGGATCCGAGCGAACCGGTTTCGAGTGTGGCGTGCGGTGGGTGTGGGGCGTTTATGCAGTGTGCGGAACCTAGCATTCCGGGGTATTTGCCAAGTCAGCTGTTCAAGGGAAAGCACAAGAAGCAACTTCAGAGTACGATTTGTCAGCGGTGCCATTTCTTGAAGAACTACAACACGGCCATCAACGTGACGGTGTCGCCGGAGGATTACGTGCAGATGATTTCGTCGATTCGGGACAAGCGAGCGCTGGTGCTGTTGATGGTAATTTAGTCAGACTTTAATCGTTTTTAAATTTATTTTAAACATAAATCGCAACCTTGCAGGTTGACCTCCTCGACTTCCCGTGCTCGATTTGGCCCGGCCTGTCGGACATTCTCGGCCCGAAACGCTCCATCATCGTCGTCGGCAACAAGGTGGACCTGCTCCCGCGGGATAGTCCCGGCTATCTGGACACCATCCGGGACACGCTGACGCGGGCCATTGTCAGCTCTGGCTTCGAACGGAACAACATTCGGCACGTCGCCCTAGTTTCCGCCGCGACCGGCTTCGGCGTTGAGGAGTTGATCACAAAGCTGCACAACGTTTGGGGAAGTCGCGGAGACGTCTATCTGGTCGGGTGCACGAACGTGGGGAAGAGTACGCTGTTCAACGCGCTGCTGGCGTCGGATTTGTGCAAGGTTCAGGCGACGGATTTGGTGCAGCGCGCGACGGCCTGTCCGTGGCCGGGTACTACGCTGCGGATGCTGAAGTTCCCCATTTTGCGACCGTCGGACTATCGACTGTTTTTGAGGACGAAGCGACTCCAGTCCGAACGAGTTAAGCAGATCGAGGAGGAAAAACTACGAAAGCAACAGGCTCGACAGACCGGATCTACCAAGTTCGCAACCCTGATTGGCCACATCGGACAGACCTTCCTTAAGGAAAAGGACCCTACCAAAGAGGGCTTCTCCGTCTCCCAAAGAGGAACTGCTCAAAGCCCAATCCTAACCCTAAACGAAAAGTCCGACACGTACGCCAACAGCAAGTGGTGCTACGACACCCCAGGAGTCATACAACCGGACCAAATTACGAACCTCCTCACCACCGACGAACTCCTGCAAACCCTCCCCAAGCAGATGATCCGCCCCCGGGCCTACCTCCTCAAACCCGGTCTCTCACTCTTCCTGGCCGGCCTCGGCCGCCTCGACTACCTCGAAGGCCCTCCCTCAACCCGCATCCTCCTCTACTCCTCGCCCTCCCTCCCAACCCTCATCTGCGAAACAACCGCCGCCACCCAAATCTACGCAAACCTTCTCGGAACCGAGTTCCTCCAAATCCCCGGACCCGACCCCAACCGACTCTCCCGGTGGCCCGCACTCAAACCATCCCCGGACATCCTCCTCACAGGCGTCCAGGAGAAGCACATCTCCGTCGCGGACATTCTACTCTCCTCCGGTGGATGGATTGCGGTGAATCTTCCCCCCGGGGAGGAGGCTGCTTTTAGGGCGTGGACGCCGGAAGCGCGCGGAATTTACGTGAGACAGCCGGCGCTGTTGCCGCACGGGATGAGCTTGAGGGGGAAGCGGATACGTGGTACGTTGGCGTACCGGATCGGGGATGGATTTGTGAAGCGGTGAGAAGTGGATTGTCAAAATAGAAAGATGATCGTGACTACAAATGTGACTGATTAGTGATCCGAAAAGTCCTTAAATTAATGATTAATGCTATCGGAACGCGTTGGCGGACGTACAGATACAAACGACTGGTACACTCAAACCCCGATGGTTTGACACCAACTGTTGTCAAACGAACGGGGTCACTTTTCAGTTTGACACCCTTTTTACACGGAGTTCACACACACTACCAAACGTTTGTTTTGATAGTGTGCGTGAGCGCCGTGTAAAAAGTGACAGTTCGTAACTTTTTAGTTTGACTTTGACAAACCAACGGGGTACAAACTTAAAAAGTGTCAAACGAAAAAGTGACCAACCACCGGGAGATCAACTTAGAATGTTTAAAACTATGAGAGATACCCAATCACGCTAAGCATGCTTAAGAAAACGCTTAATGATGTACACTGACAGGGAAGGCGCGGTCTCCATCCTCTTCGGAGGGTGTAGCTATGTCCCAATCCAGATGCATACCGAAAATCCGAGTATTACGAACAATCAAGAAGGAATAATGATCCGGAACAAACGGCATAGACCTAGGCACGAAAAGGACACCGATTGGAAACTCGGAACATGGAACTGCAGATCGCTACGTTTCGATGGGTATGAGTACACTTTGTTGAACGAGCTCAAACCCCGTAACTTCGATGTTGTATCACTGCAGGAGATGTGCTGGAAGGGAGCGAAGATGTGGGAGGATCTCACCATGTTCCAGAGCGGCGGAGCCGAAAACAAGCTGGGAACCGCCTTCATTGTGTTGGGCAAGATGCGGAGTCGTGTGATAGATTGGGAGCCGTACGACAACGGCCAGCGGTGCATCAACTACACAGCCTCCCGCGATATGGTGTTACGGAGTACGTTCTTTCCCGGAAAGACATCCAAAAAGTCACCTAACCAAAGAACTAAAACAATCATTAACCACGTCCTCATCGACGGTCGATTCACCAGTTCCTCAACGGCGATGTAGCGCATGGAGAAGGCTTTAAAGCCCAACTTGGACCGCTCGCTGCTGACCAACAATCGCACCAAGGGTTACGACAAGGTGACGGCTTATCCAATGCGCTGTTTAACATCGGACTTGAGGGAGTTGTGCGAAGAGCGGTTACAGACACGAGAGGCACGATATGCAACAGGACAGTTCAACTTCTTGCGGACGACATTGATATTATAGCGAGAGACGTAGAGAAAAGGGTTTACACCGCCTTGAAAACGCAAGCAATACGAATTGGATTTGCCATGAATACGACGAAAACAAAGTACATGAGAGGGAGGGGCTCAAAGGACGTTGACCATCCAAGACTCACCCCTTTAACAGTGGATGGCGATGAGCTGAATGAGGTGAGCGTGTAACGGCCGACAACGACACCAGCTTAGAGATCCGGACTCTGTGAGTCGCGCCTATTTTGGATTACGGCAAACCTTGACATCTGATTAAGTACAAAGCGCCGCGAAGCTGACCCTGTACCAGACACTGATTAGACCGGTTGTACTCTATGTTTTCGAATGGAAAGTGTAGCCAACAATCTACGGTGGAGTACGTACATCTCAGAACAAGTGTCGAAGGCGCATGAACCACGAACGAGTTAAAACTAGAGAACCTGCCCAAGCAACATTTTAGGTTTTAAGTAGGCCATAAAAGCCTATTTAGGCCGTATCAGGGTTTTCAGAACCATGATAAAACCTGTAAGTTTAAAAATGTTACTAGGGTGGAGCTTATTAGAGAACGGCCATCTCAAACCAAAAGTACCAATCGAAGCACGAGAACTGTCAAATGGAGGTACCAATCGAGCAAAAGACAAAGGCAACGACAGTTGAAGTAGAAGTGACTCACGATGGAACAGTGGCGAAGAGGACGTTGTGACGGTCGGCCATCTTCATTATCGGTACGCATTTGCATGGGATCATATTGATCTGATCAAAAGTAACGCGAAACTGGGCGCTGTTTAACCCTTCGAGCTCATATATGTGTGGAATAGCAAAAGGTTCTAATTGAGAAGAAAGGACTCTATTTCTAGTTATAAGAGCGCCTTGAGATGAAATACGAGTGAAATGGATAGACATTCACGGAAGCAGAGTTAAGATTAAAGGACATTCTCAAAACAGGAACCAAACAGTGTTTTTTTTCGGATAATGCTTTGCGTATAAAGAGAACAACATTTTTTGAAAGATATTGTGTCAAACGAGTGATTGAAATATATATTTTTATTTGTTACACTCAATCGTGTAGTACAGAGAATGTTTTATGTTGCTCACTTTGCCACTTTCACACTACAGCCTGAAACCAGCTACAAACACGTTGTTGTAGATTTAAAGATGCTCCTATTAGATATATAGTAAACATTTAATGGTCCAAGTGGTACACAATGGTTTTAGACATGGTTTTCATTTTGATGAAGGTGTTTTCAAACTGTTATCTAATCGATAACTGATTCACAGCGTCTACACAATAAATAGTTGGTACATAAAAAAACAATAATCAACATCAATGCCTTCACTTTTGAACTTGTCTAATAGAACAGCCTGTTTTCCGATTTCCACCAATTTTGGAATCACTTTCTCCGAAAACCAACATGCAACATATAATAAGTGGGTGAGTGTGTTTGTGTGTCTCTATACGATAGATTCTCAGATTTCGCGTCCCTCAACTAAAATCTACGGACTCCCCGCTCCGGCCGCCGCTGCCAGCGCCAACGTCTTCTCGCTGTGCACCTTAAAGATGTTGGACAGCTCGTCCACGAGCGATTCGTACCTGAACGCCACCCGGATGTCCGGCACGTTCGTCCGCGTAATATCGTTTCCGGCGACGCCCTCGCGCGTGTAGTTCGGTCCCAGCCAGTGCTGCTTCATTTTGTGCGGGAAGCCGCTCATCAGCACGCTGTTCCGGGCCAGCTCGCACATGTCGCACGAGCTTAGCTTCCAGACCTGGGCCGCGATGCTGTACTCCTCCATCAGGGGTTCCTAAAGGAACAAAGCGTTATTGTAATTATGTCCTTTTTTGTGAAACAAAGTAAAGTTACCTTGGTGTAGTGGAATTGAAGGGGGTCATCCGTGGATAGAGACACCACCAGACCCCTGGCCAGATACTCCGGGAATGGGTTGCGGTCGTAGTTCAGGAAGAGCGAATTGTTGGACAGCGGAGACATGGCGATACCTGTAGGTCAGTAAAAAGAAAGTTTAAGCAAATATGTTTCAATTACTTCAGAATTCTGAGCATTCTTAGATAAGTTATCAAATCAAGCAAACGAGTAATGAGCGATGCTACCAAGAATTAGAAAATTTACTGGAATATAAATTATAGCATTTGTTTTATTTGGATGAAACATTGTGGGTACTTTTTCAAGTAGACATTTTGCAAAATTAGTCCGTTTATCCAAGTATCGATACAATTTTAAGAGTTCTCCATAAAATTTTTCGAATGTCCGTAAATTTGAATGCTCGCAAATTCGAACGTATTCATATTAAAAAGTACTCAATGAGTTGTCAAAATGATGTTGACAGTTCAACCCCACTGTTCGGCGATTTCCGAGCACGTGGTTTCAACAAACGAATTCGGATTCACTATTTGGAATGCAGTTCCATTCGAATTATTGCATCATCTCTGTATTAAAACATTCAAAAATCGGTTATCGGTAATGGTCCTCCAACAATAGAGAACGGATATTCTGATCGATTTGGTGTCTTCGGCAAAGTTGTTGTACTAAAGCCCTATGTCAATTTTTATACAACGGTAAAAAAACACGATTAAAAACCATTTCTGATCACTTTTTTTCATTCGAATGCAAAAAAAAAAAAAAAATATTGACTAGACAACATTTTTTTCGATGGATCAACTATGGTCCCCTTGGAACGAGCTGTCAAGTAGGAACTTTTCTGTCAAGAAGGACCGCGAGGTTAATTTTTCAAAATTGATTAAAAAAAATCCATTTTAAACTCTTTGTGGTCGTACACAGGGTTATTGTACTCAGAAAAATAAGCTTTATCGCTGTAAACAATAATATCAGCAATCTAAGCTTCATTTTAGGACCCAATGGATTTAAAATCCTTCATCGTTGTGAACAATGTTATCAGCAATTTAAGCTTAATTTTCGGACCCAATTTTCCGAAACCGTCACCAATAAAGTCAAATTTTTCAAACAGTATTTTCAGGTGATAATCAAACTAAAACCAACAAGAACTCAATTTGTGTGTAGATTTTGTATCCACCTTAAAGGCCTTAAAGTGATTGTTTGTATTGAAAGTGACTTTTAGTGTCGCAGAACTCAGAATTCTTTTTTAAGTATCTGATTTTTCTTTGTTAATTTTAAATCACAATTTGGAAATCACCAACATTTTTTTTTGTTTTTTAGGCTAAAATTATATTTTTTTCCCCGATGGAATAAAACCCCGAGGTTTTCCCAGATTTCCCGTTTTTTGCCTTCCTCACCTTACTGAGGAAAGGCTATAAAATCACTCGAAAAATGAACTTCTTAATTTGACCTCGTAGACCCACCTTCACGTATACCTATCGACTCAGAATCAAATTCTGAGCAAATGTCTGTGTGTGTGTGTGTGTGTGTAGGGATGTGGGTCTGTGCACCAAAAAATATGCACTCGATTATCTCAGCACTGGCTTAACTGATTTGGACCGTTTTGGTCTCATTCGATTCGTCTTGGGGTCCCATAAGTCCCTATTGAAAATTATGAAGTTTAGTAAAGTACTTCAAAAGTTATGCTAAAAACGATTTTGGCGTATGTCCGGAAGATTGTAAAAAGGGTGGTTTTTGTAAGAAACCCTGTCATGTTATACATTTTCAGAAAGGTATTAAAAGACCTTTCCAATGAGCCTAAAACATCAAGGATCTGACAATCCTATCAAAAGTTATTAGCACTTAAGTGTTATTTATACACTTTTTGGAGGCCGGATCTCAGATATTTCAATGACAATGATGTCCGGGTCCATCATGCGACCCATCGTTAGTTAGATAATCGAAAGACCTTTCAAATGAGCCTAAAACATCAAGGATCTGACAATCCTATCAAAAGTTATTGACACTTAAGTGTTATTTATACACTTTTTGGAGGCCGGATCTCAGATATTTCAGTAAAAATGATGTCCGGGTCTATCATGCGACCCATCGTTAGTTAGATAATCGAAAGACCTTTCAAATGAGCCTAAAACATCAAGGATCTGACAATCCTATCAAAAGTTATTAGCACTTAAGTGTTATTTATACACTTTTTGGAGGCCGGATCTCAGATATTTCAATGAAAATGATGTCCGGGTCCATCATGCGACCCATCGTTAGTTAGATAATCGAAAGACCTTTCAAATGAGCCTAAAACATCAAGGATCTGACAAACCTATCAAAAGTTATTGACACTTAAGTGTTATTTATACACTTTTTGGAGGCCGGATCTCAGATATTTCAGTAAAAATGATGTCCGGGTCCATCATGCGACCCATCGTTAGTTAGATAATCGAAAGACCTTTCAAATGAGCCTAAAACATCAAGGATCTGACAACCCTATTAAAAGTTATTGGCACTTAAGTGTTATTTATACACTTTTTGGAGGCCGGATCTCAGATATTTCAGTAAAAATGATGTCCGGGTCTATCATGCGACCCATCGTTAGTTAGATAATCGAAAGACCTTTCAAATGAGCCTAAAACATCAAGGATCTGACAACCCTATCAAAAGTTATTGGCACTTAAGTGTTATTTATACACTTTTTGGAGGCCGGATCTCAGATATTTCAGTAAAAATGATGTCCGGGTCCATCATGCGACCCATCGTTAGTTAGATAATCGAAAGACCTTTCAAATGAGCCTAAAACATCAAGGATCTGACAACCCTATTAAAAGTTATTGGCACTTAAGTGTTATTTATACACTTTTTGGAGGCCGGATCTCAGATATTTCAGTAAAATGATGTCCGGGTTCATCATGCGACCCATCGTTAGTTAGATAATCGAAAGACCTTTCAAATGAGCCTAAAACATCAAGGATCTGACAACCCTATCAAAAGTTATTGGCACTTAAGTGTTATATACACTTTTGGAGGCCGGATCTCAGATATTTCAATGAAAATGATGTCCGGGTCCATCATGCGACCCATCGTTAGTTAGATAATCGAAAGACCTTTCAAATGAGCCTAAAGCATCAAGGATCTGACAATCCTATCAAAAGTTATTGGCACTTAAGTGTTATTTATACACTTTTGGAGGCCGGATCTCAGATATTTATAATGAAATGATGTCCGGTCCATCATGCGACCCATCGTTAGTTAGATAATCGAAAGACCTTTCAAATGAGCCTAAAACATCAAGGATCTGACAAACCCATCAAAAGTTATTGACACTTAAGTGTTATTTATACACTTTTTGGAGGCCGGATCTCAGATATTTCAATGAAAATGATGTCCGGGTCTATCATGCGACCCATCGTTAGTAAGATAATCGAAAGACCTTTCAAATGAGCCTAAAGCATCAAGGATCTGACAATCCTATCAAAAGTTATTGGCACTTAAGTGTTATTTATACACTTTTTGGAGGCCGGATCTCAGATATTTCAGTAAAAATGATGTCCGGGTCTATCATGCGACCCATCGTTAGTTAGATAATCGAAAGACCTTTCAAATGAGCCTAAAACATCAAGGATCTGACAACCCTATTAAAAGTTATTGGCACTTAAGTGTTATTTATACACTTTTTGGAGGCCGGATCTCAGATATTTCAGTAAAAATGATGTCCGGGTCTATCATGCGACCCATCGTTAGTAAGATAATCGAAAGACCTTTCAAATGAGCCTAAAGCATCAAGGATCTGACAACCCTATTAAAAGTTATTGGCACTTCAGTGTTATTTATACACTTTTTGGAGGCCGGATCTCAGATATTTCAGTAAAAATGATGTCCGGGTCTATCATGCGACCCATCGTTAGTTAGATAATCGAAAGACCTTTCAAATGAGCCTAAAACATCAAGGATCTGACAATCCTATCAAAAGTTATTAGCACTTAAGTGTTATTTATACACTTTTTGGAGGCCGGATCTCAGATATTTCAATGAAAATGATGTCCGGGTCCATCATGCGACCCATCGTTAGTTAGATAATCGAAAGACCTTTCAAATGAGCCTAAAACATCAAGGATCTGACAAACCCATCAAAAGTTATTGACACTTAAGTGTTATTTATACACTTTTTGGAGGCCGGATCTCAGATATTTCAATGAAAATGATGTCCGGGTCCATCATGCGACCCATCGTTAGTTAGATAATCGAAAGACCTTTCAAATGAGCCTAAAACATCAAGGATCTGACAACCCTATCAAAAGTTATTGGCACTTAAGTGTTATTTTATACACTTTTGGAGGCCGGATCTCAGATATTTCAGTAAAATGATGTCCGGGTCTATCATGCGACCCATCGTTAGTAAGATAACGAAAGACCTTCAAATGAAAATTATCAAGGATCTGACAACCTATTAAAAGTTATTGCACTTAAGTGTTATTTATGCACTTTTAGATTTGATTGATATTGTGATAAAAATATGTTCGAATTTTCCATGCGAACTATCGTTGATAGGTTTTTTTTTTTATCAGACCTACGACGAGCCAGAAATATTGATGGTCTGCGAACCATATCAAAAGAAATGAGTAATAAAGTTGATTTGTTAAACATGTTAAGGGGGAATGTTGCTATTTTTACTGAATGTATTGACTTTATGAATATGAGGAAGGCACCAACCACCTAAAGGTGGATTAAGTAACGTTTTTATTTAACTTTTTGTCACTAAAACTTGATTTACAAAAAAACACTATTTTTAATTTTTTTTATTTTTTGATATGTTTTAGAGGACATAAAATGCCAACTTTTCAGAAATTTCCAGGTTGTGCAAAAAATCATTGACCGAGTTATGAATTTTTTAATCAATACTGATTTTTTCAAAAAATCGAAATTTTGGTCGTAAAAATTTTTCAACTTCATTTTTCGATGTAAAATTAAATTTGCAATCAAAAAGTACTTTAGTGAAATTTTGATAAAGTGCACCGTTTTCAAGTTATAGCCATATTTAAGTGACTTTTTTGAAAATAGTCGCAGTTTTTCATTTTTTAAAATTAGTGCACATGTTTGCCCAGTTTTGAAAAAAATATTTTTGAAAAGCTGAGAAAATTCTCTATATTTTGCTTATTCGAACTTTGTTGATACGACCTTTAGTTGCTGAGATATTGCAATGCAAAGGTTTAAAAACAGGAAAATTGATGATTTCTAAGTCTCACCCAAACAACCCACCATTTTCTATCGTCAATATCTTAGCAACTAATGGTCCGATTTTCAATGTTAATATATGAAACATTTGTAAAATTTTCCGATCTTTTCGAAAAAAATATTTTCGGAATTTTCAAATCAAGACTAACATTTCAAAAAGGCCAAACATTCAATATTACGCCTCAGCTTTTCAAAAATATTTTTTTCAAAAGTGTGCAAACATGTGCACTAATTTTAAAAAATAAAAAACTGCGACTATTTTCAAAAAAGTCACTTAAATATGGCTATAACTTGAAAACGGTGCACTTTATCAAAATTTCACTAAAGTACTTTTTGATTGCAAATTTGATTTTACATCGAAAAATGAAGTTGAAAATTTTTACGACCAAAATTTCGATTTTTTGAAAAAATCAGTATTGATTAAAAAATTCATAACTCGGTCAATGATTTTTTGCACAACCTGGAAATTTCTGAAAAGTTGGCATTTTATGTCCTCTAAAACATATCAAAAAATAAAAAAAATTAAAAATAGTGTTTTTTTGTAAATCAAGTTTTAGTGATAAAAAGTTAAATAAAAAAATCACCAAATTTTTTTTACCGTGTATTATTTTTTTCCAGTGTAGTCCGTATCCATACCTACAACTTTGCCGAAGACACCAAATCGATCAAAAAATTCCTTCAAAAGATACAGATTTTTGAATTTTCATACATCATTTTTGTATGGACAGCTGCCAAATTTGTATGGAAAATTATATGGACAAACTAATGATGCAAAATGGCTTCTTTGGGCATACCGAAGGCACCAAAAAGTTTCAGTCGGATTAAAAATACAAAAATT